>NW_027102280.1:0-294037 GCF_035609145.1 Eleutherodactylus coqui | reverse complement strand
TTAGCGTCAAAATTTTACGTACGGAATGCATTGTTCTCACTTTCCAGTGTCATAGAAACGTGAAATTTGGCACGAGCATTGATTATGTCATAAATAGGAAAAGCTAATGGGTCCCAACTCGATTTTTCAATTCTATGTGCAAAAGAATTAGTCTCCTAATTTTATGTACGGAATCCAATTTTCTCACATAGAAACTTGAAATTTGGCACGGGCATTGATTTTGTCATAAATAGGAAAAGCTAATGGGTCCCAACTCCGTTATTTAATTCTATGCGCAAAAGAATTAGCGTCCAAATGTTACGTACGGAATGTAATTTTCTCACATAGAAACTTAAAATTTCGCACGGGCATTGATTATGTCATAAATAAGAAAAGCTAATGGGTCCTAACTCGATTATTCAATTCTATGTGCAAAAGAATTAGCCTTCAAATTTTACGTACGGAATCCAATTTTCTCACATAGAAACTTGAAATTTGGCACGAGCATTGATTATGTCATAAATAGGAAAAGCTAATGGGTCCCAACTCAATTATTCAATTCTATGTGCAAAAGAATTAGCCTCCAAATTTTACGTACGGAATCCAATTTTCTCACATAGAAACTTGAAATTTGGCACGAGCATTGATTATGTCATAAATAGGAAAAGCTAATGGGTCCCAACTCGATTATTCAATTCTATGCGCAAAAGAATTAGCGTCCAAATTTTACGTACACAATCCAATTTTCTCACATAGAAACGTAAAATTTGGCACGGGCATTGAATATATTCTAAATAGGAAAAACTAATGGGTCCCAACTCGATTATTCAATTCTATGCGCAAAAGAATTAGCGTCAAAATTTTACGTACGGAATGTATTTTTCTCACTTTCCAGTGTCATAGAAACGTGAAATTTGGCACGAGCATTGATTATGTCATAAATAGGAAAAGCTAATGGGTCCCAACTCGATTATTCAATTATATGTGCAAAAGAATTAGCCTCCAAATTTTACGTATGGAATCCAATTTTCTCACATAGAAACTTGAAATTTGGCACGAGCATTGATTATGTCATAAATAGGAAAAGCTAATGGGTCCCAACTCGATTATTCAATTCTATGCGCAAAAGAATTAGCGTCCAAATTTTACGTACACAATCCAATTTTCTCACATAGAAACTTAAAATTTGGCACGGGCATTGAATATGTTCTAAATAGGAAAAACTAATGTGTTCCAACTCGATTATTCAATTCTATGCGCAAAAGAATTAGCGTCAAAATTTTATGTACGGAATGTATTTTTCTCACTTTCCAGTGTCATAGAAACGTGAAATTTGGCACGAGCATTGATTATGTCATAAATAGGAAAAGCTAATGGGTCCTAACTCGATTATTCAATTCTATGTGCAAAAGAATTAGCGTCAAAATTTTACGTACGGAATGCATTGTTCTCACTTTCCAGTGTCATAGAAACGTGAAATTTGGCACGAGCATTGATTATGTCATAAATAGGAAAAGCTAATGGGTCCCAACTCGATTTTTCAATTCTATGTGCAAAAGAATTAGCCTCCAAATTTTATGTACGGAATCCAATTTTCTCACATAGAAACTTGAAATTTGGCACGGGCATTGATTATGTCATAAATAGGAAAAGCTAATGGGTCCCAACTCCGTTATTTAATTCTAGGCACAAAAGAATTAGCGTCCAAGTTTTACGTATGGAATGTAATTTTCTCACATAGAAACTTGAAATTTGGCACGAGCATTGATTATGTCATAAATAGGAAAAGCTAATGGGTCCCAAATCGATTATTCAATTCTATGTGCAAAAGAACTAGCCTCCAAATTTTACGTACGGAATCCAATTTTCTCACATAGAAACTTGAAATTTGGCACGAGCATTGATTATGTCATAAATAGGAAAAGCTAATGGGTCCCAACTCGATTATTCAATTCTATGCGCAAAAGAATTAGCGTCCAAATTTTACGTACACAATCCAATTTTCTCACATAGAAACGTAAAATTTGGCACGGGCATTGAATATGTTCTAAATAGGAAAAACTAATGGGTCCCAACTCGATTATTTAATTCTATGCGCAAAAGAATTAGCGTCAAAATTTTACGTACGGAATGTATTTTTCTCACTTTCCAGTGTCATAGAAACGTGAAATTTGGCACGAGCATTGATTGTGTCATAAATAGGAAAAGCTAATGGGTCCCAACTCGATTATTCAATTCTATGTGCAAAAGAATTAGCGTCCAAATTTTATGTACGGAATCCAATTTTCTCACATAGAAACTTGAAATTTGGCACGAGCATTGATTATGTCATAAATAGGAAAAGCTAATGGGTCCCAACTCGATTTTTCAATTCTATGTGCAAAAGAATTAGCGTCCAAATTTTACGTATGGAATGTATTTTTCTCACTTTCCAGTGTCATCGAAACGTGAAATTTGGCACGAGCATTGATTATGTCATAAATAGGAAAAGCTAATGGGTCCCAACTCGATTATTCAATTCTATGTGCAAAAGAATTAGCGTCCAAATTTTACGTACGGAATCCAATTTTCTCACATAGAAACTTGAAATTTGGCACGAGCATTGATTATGTCATAAATAGGAAAAGCTAATGGGTCCCAACTCCGTTATTTAATTCTAGGCACTAAAGAATTAGCGTCCAAGTTTTAAGTACGGAATGTAATTTTCTCACATAGAAACTTAAAATTTGGCACGGGCATTGATTATGTCATAAATAGGAAAAGCTAATGGGTCCTAACTCGATTATTCAATTCTATGTGCAAAAGAATTAGCGTCCAAATTTTACGTACGGAATCCAATTTTCTCACATAGAAACTTGAAATTTGGCACGAGCATTGATTATGTCATAAATAGGAAAAGCTAAAGGGTCCCAACTCCGTTATTTAATTCTAGGCACAAAAGAATTAGCGTCCAAGTTTTATGTATGGAATGTAATTTTCTCACATAGAAACTTAAAATTTGGCACGGGCATTGATTATGTCATAAATAGGAAAAGCTAATGGGTCCTAACTAGATTATTCAATTCTATGTGCAAAAGAATTAGCGTCTAAATTTTACTTACAAAATCCAATTTTCTCACATAGAAACTTGAAATTTGGCACGAGCATTGATTATGTCATAAATAGGAAAAGCTAATGGGTCCCAACTCCGTTATTTAATTCTATGCGCAAAAGAATTAGCGTCCAAATGTTACGTACGGAATGTAATTTTCTCACATAGAAACTTAAAATTTGGCACGGGCATTGATTATGTCATAAATAAGAAAAGCTAATGGGTCCTAACTCGATTATTCAATTCTATGTGCAAAAGAATAAGCCTTCAAATTTTACGTACGGAATCCAATTTTCTCACATAGAAACTTGAAATTTGGCACGAGCATTGATTATGTCATAAATAGGAAAAGCTAATGGGTCCCAACTCGATTATTCAATTCTATGTGCAAAAGAATTAGCCTCCAAATTTTACGTACGGATTCCAATTTTCTCACATAGAAACTTGAAATTTGGCACGAGCATTGATTATGTCATAAATAGGAAAAGCTAATGGGTCCCAACTCGATTATTCAATTCTATGCGCAAAAGAATTAGCGTCCAAATTTTACGTACTCAATCCAATTTTCTCACATAGAAACGTAAAATTTGGCACGGGCATTGAATATGTTCTAAATAGGAAAAACTAATGGGTCCCAACTCGATTATTCAATTCTATGCGCAAAAGAATTAGCGTCAAAATTTTACGTACGGAATGTATTTTTCTCACTTTCCAGTGTCATAGAAACGTGAAATTTGGCACGAGCATTGATTATATCATAAATAGGAAAAGCTAATGGGTCCAACTCGATTATTCAATTCTATGTGCAAAAGAATTAGCCTCCAAATTTTATGTACGGAATCCAATTTTCTCACATAGAAACTTGAAATTTGGCACGAGCATTGATTATGTCATAAATAGGAAAAGCTAATGGGTCCCAACTCGATTATTCAATTCTATGCGCAAAAGAATTAGCGTCCAAATTTTACGTACACAATCCAATTTTCTCACATAGAAACGTAAAATTTGGCACGGGTATTGAATATGTCCTAAATAGGAAAAACTAATAGGTCCCAACTCGATTATTCAATTCTATGCGCAAAAGAATTAGCGTCAAAATTTTACGTACGGAATGTATTTTTCTCACTTTCCAGTGTCATAGAAACGTGAAATTTGGCACGAGCATTGATTATGTCATAAATAGGAAAAGCTAATGGGTCCCACTCGATTATTCAATTCTATGTGCAAAAGAATTAGCCTCCAAATTTTATGTACGGAATCCAATTTTCTCACATAGAAACTTGAAATTTGGCACGAGCATTGATTATGTCATAAATAGGAAAAGCTAATGGGTCCCAACTCGATTTTTCAATTCTATGTGCAAAAGAATTAGCCTCCAAATTTTATGTACGGAATCCAATTTTCTCATATAGAAACTTGAAATTTGGCATGGGCATTGATTATGTCATAAATAGGAAAAGCTAAAGGGTCCCAACTCCGTTATTTAATTCTAGGCACAAAAGAATTAGCGTCCAAGTTTTACGTATGGAATGTAATTTTCTCACATAGAAACTTAAAATTTGGCACGGGCATTGATTATGTCATGAATAGGAAAAGCTAATGGGTCCCAACTCCGTTATTTAATTCTATGCGCAAAACAATTAGCGTCCAAATGTTACGTACGGAATGTAATTTTCTCACATAGAAACTTAAAATTTCGCACCGGCATTGATTATGTCATAAATAAGAAAAGCTAATGGGTCCTAACTCGATTATTCAATTCTATGTGCAAAAGAATTAGCGTCCAAATTTTACGTACGGAATCCAATTTTCTCACATAGAAACTTGAAATTTGGCACGAGCATTGATTATGTCATAAATAGGAAAAGCTAATGGGTCCCAACTCGATTATTCAATTCTATGTGCAAAAGAATTAGCCTCCAAATTTTACGTACGGAATCCAATTTTCTCACATAGAAACTTGAAATTTGGCACGAGCATTGATTATGTCATAAATAGGAAAAGCTAATGGGTCCCAACTCGATTATTCAATTCTATGTGCAAAAGAATTAGCGTCCAAATTTTACGTACACAATCCAATTTTCTCACATAGAAACGTAAAATTTGGCACGGGCATTGAATATGTTCTAAATAGGAAAGACTAATGGGTCCCAACTCGATTATTCAATTCTATGCGCAAAAGAATTAGCGTCAAAATTTTACGTACGGAATGTATTTTTCTCACTTTCCAGTGTCATAGAAACGTGAAATTTGGCACGAGCATTGATTATGTCATAAATAGGAAAAGCTAATGGGTCCTAACTCGATTATTCAATTCTATGTGCAAAAGAATTAGCGTCAAAATTTTACGTACGGAATGCATTGTTCTCACTTTCCAGTGTCATAGAAACGTGAAATTTGGCACGAGCATTGATTATGTCATAAATAGGAAAAGCTAATGGGTCCCAACTCGATTTTTCAATTCTATGTGCAAAAGAATTAGTCTCCTAATTTTATGTACGGAATCCAATTTTCTCACATAGAAACTTGAAATTTGGCACGGGCATTGATTTTGTCATAAATAGGAAAAGCTAATGGGTCCCAACTCCGTTATTTAATTCTATGCGCAAAAGAATTAGCGTCCAAATGTTACTTACGGAATGTAATTTTCTCACATAGAAACTTAAAATTTGGCACGGGCATTGATTTTGTCATAAATAGGAAAAGCTAATGGGTCCCAACTCCGTTATTTAATTCTATGCGCAAAAGAATTAGCGTCCAAATGTTACGTACGGAATGTAATTTCCTCACATAGAAACTTAAAATTTCGCACGGGCATTGATTATGTCATAAATAAGAAAAGCTAATGGGTCCTAACTCGATTATTCAATTCTATGTGCAAAAGAATTAGCCTCCAAATTTTACGCACGGAATCCAATTTTCTCACATAGAAACTTGAAATTTGGCACGAGCATTGATTATGTCATAAATAGGAAAAGCTAATGGGTCCCAACTCGATTTTTCAATTCTATGTGCAAAAGAATTAGCCTCCAAATTTTATGTACGGAATCCAATTTTCTCATATAGAAACTTGAAATTTGGCATGGGCATTGATTATGTCATAAATAGGAAAAGCTAAAGGGTCCCAACTCCGTTATTTAATTCTAGGCACAAAAGAATTAGCGTCCAAGTTTTACGTATGGAATGTAATTTTCTCACATAGAAACTTAAAATTTGGCACGGGCATTGATTATGTCATGAATAGGAAAAGCTAATGGGTCCCAACTCCGTTATTTAATTCTATGCGCAAAACAATTAGCGTCCAAATGTTACGTACGGAATGTAATTTTCTCACATAGAAACTTAAAATTTCGCACCGGCATTGATTATGTCATAAATAAGAAAAGCTAATGGGTCCTAACTCGATTATTCAATTCTATGTGCAAAAGAATTAGCGTCCAAATTTTACGTACGGAATCCAATTTTCTCACATAGAAACTTGAAATGTGGCACGAGCATTGATTATGTCATAAATAGGAAAAGCTAATGGGTCCCAACTCGATTATTCAATTCTATGTGCAAAAGAATTAGCCTCCAAATTTTACGTACGGAATCCAATTTTCTCACATAGAAACTTGAAATTTGGCACGAGCATTGATTATGTCATAAATAGGAAAAGCCAATGGGTCCCAACTCGATTATTCAATTCTATGTGCAAAAGAATTAGCGTCCAAATTTTACGTACACAATCCAATTTTCTCACATAGAAACGTAAAATTTGGCACGGGCATTGAATATGTTCTAAATAGGAAAAACTAATGGGTCCCAACTCGATTATTCAATTCTATGCGCAAAAGAATTAGCGTCAAAATTTTACGTACGGAATGTATTTTTCTCACTTTCCAGTGTCATAGAAACGTGAAATTTGGCACGAGCATTGATTATGTCATAAATAGGAAAAGCTAATGGGTCCTAACTCGATTATTCAATTCTATGTGCAAAAGAATTAGCGTCAAAATTTTACGTACGGAATGTATGGTTCTCACTTTCCAGTGTCATAGAAACATGAAATTTGGCACGAGCATTGATTGTGTCATAAATAGGAAAAGCTAATGGGTCCCAACTCGATTATTCAATTCTATGTGCAAAAGAATTAGCGTCCAAATTTTATGTACGGAATCCAATTTTCTCACATAGAAACTTGAAATTTGGCACGAGCATTGATTATGTCATAAATAGGAAAAGCTAATGGGTCCCAACTCGATTTTTCAATTCTATGTGCAAAAGAATTAGCGTCCAAATTTTACGTATGGAATGTATTTTTCTCACTTTCCAGTGTCATCGAAACGTGAAATTTGGCACGAGCATTGATTATGTCATAAATAGGAAAAGCTAATGGGTCCCAACTCGATTATTCAATTCTATGTGCAAAAGAATTAGCGTCCAAATTTTACGTACGGAATCCAATTTTCTCACATAGAAACTTGAAATTTGGCACGAGCATTGATTATGTCATAAATAGGAAAAGCTAATGGGTCCCAACTCCGTTATTTAATTCTAGGCACTAAAGAATTAGCGTCCAAATTTTACGTACACAATCCAATTTTCTCACATAGAAACGTAAAATTTGGCACGGGCATTGAATATGTTCTAAATAGGAAAAACTAATGGGTCCCAACTCGATTATTCAATTCTATGCGCAAAAGAATTAGCGTCAAAATTTTACGTACAGAATGTATTTTTCTCACTTTCCAGTGTCATAGAAACGTGAAATTTGGCACGAGCATTGATTATGTCATAAATAGGAAAAGCTAATGGGTCCCAACTCGATTTTTCAATTCTATGTGCAAAAGAATTAGTCTCCTAATTTTATGTACGGAATCCAATTTTCTCACATAGAAACTTGAAATTTGGCACGGGCATTGATTTTGTCATAAATAGGAAAAGCTAATGGGTCCCAACTCCGTTATTTAATTCTATGCGCAAAAGAATTAGCGTCCAAATGTTACTTACGGAATGTAATTTTCTCACATAGAAACTTAAAATTTGGCACGGGCATTGATTTTGTCATAAATAGGAAAAGCTAATGGGTCCCAACTCCGTTATTTAATTCTATGCGCAAAAGAATTAGCGTCCAAATGTTACGTACGGAATGTAATTTTCTCACATAGAAACTTAAAATTTCGCACGGGCATTGATTATGTCATAAATAAGAAAAGCTAATGGGTCCTAACTCGATTATTCAATTCTATGTGCAAAAGAATTAGCCTTCAAATTTTACGTACGGAATCCAATTTTCTCACATAGAAACTTGAAATTTGGCACGAGCATTGATTATGTCATAAATAGGAAAAGCTAATGGGTCCCAACTCAATTATTCAATTCTATGTGCAAAAGAATTAGCCTCCAAATTTTACGTACGGAATCCAATTTTCTCACATAGAAACTTGAAATTTGGCACGAGCATTGATTATGTCATAAATAGGAAAAGCTAATGGGTCCCAACTCGATTATTCAATTCTATGCGCAAAAGAATTAGCGTCCAAATTTTACGTACACAATCCAATTTTCTCACATAGAAACGTAAAATTTGGCACGGGCATTGAATATATTCTAAATAGGAAAAACTAATGGGTCCCAACTCGATTATTCAATTCTATGCGCAAAAGAATTAGCGTCAAAATTTTACGTACGGAATGTATTTTTCTCACTTTCCAGTGTCATAGAAACGTGAAATTTGGCACGAGCATTGATTATGTCATAAATAGGAAAAGCTAATGGGTCCTAACTCGATTATTCAATTCTATGTGCAAAAGAATTAGCGTCAAAATTTTATGTACGGAATGCATTGTTCTCACTTTCCAGTGTCATAGAAACGTGAAATTTGGCACGAGCATTGATTATGTCATAAATAGGAAAAGCTAATGGGTCCCAACTCGATTTTTCAATTCTATGTGCAAAAGAATTAGCCTCCTAATTTTATGTACAGAATCCAATTTTCTCACATAGAAACTTCAAATTTGGCACGGGCATTGATTATGTCATAAATAGGAAAAGCTAAAGGGTCCCAACTCCGTTATTTAACTCTAGGCACAAAAGAATTAGCGTCCAAGTTTTACGTATGGAATGTAATTTTCTCACATAGAAACTTAAAATTTGGCACGGGCATTGATTTTGTCATAAATAGGAAAAGCTAATGGGTCCCAACTCCGTTATTTAATTCTATGCGCAAAAGAATTAGCGTCCTAATGTTACGTACGGAATGTAATTTCCTCACATAGAAACTTGAAATTTGGCACGAGCATTGATTATGTCATAAATAGTTAAAGCTAATGGGTCCCAACTCGATTATTCAATTCTATGTGCAAAAGAATTAGCGTCCAAATTTTACGTACACAATCCAATTTTCTCACATAGAAACGTAAAATTTGGCACGGGCATTGAATATGTTCTAAATAGGAAAAACTAATGGGTCCCAACTCGATTATTCAATTCTATGCGCAAAAGAATTAGCGTCAAAATTTTACGTACGGAATGTATTTTTCTCACTTTCCAGTGTCATAGAAACGTGAAATTTGGCACGAGCATTGATTATGTCATAAATAGGAAAAGCTAATGGGTCCTAACTCGATTATTCAATTCTATGTGCAAAAGAATTAGCGTCAAAATTTTACGTACGGAATGTATGGTTCTCACTTTCCAGTGTCATAGAAACATGAAATTTGGCACGAGCATTGATTGTGTCATAAATAGGAAAAGCTAATGGGTCCCAACTCGATTATTCAATTCTATGTGCAAAAGAATTAGCGTCCAAATTTTATGTACGGAATCCAATTTGCTCACATAGAAACTTGAAATTTGGCACGAGCATTGATTATGTCATAAATAGGAAAAGCTAATGGGTCCCAACTCGATTTTTCAATTCTATGTGCAAAAGAATTAGCGTCCAAATTTTACGTATGGAATGTATTTTTCTCACTTTCCAGTGTCATCGAAACGTGAAATTTGGCACGAGCATTGATTATGTCATAAATAGGAAAAGCTAATGGGTCCCAACTCGATTATTCAATTCTATGTGCAAAAGAATTAGCGTCCAAATTTTACGTACGGAATCCAATTTTCTCACATAGAAACTTGAAATTTGGCACGAGCATTGATTATGTCATAAATAGGAAAAGCTAATGGGTCCCAACTCCGTTATTTAATTCTAGGCACTAAAGAATTAGCGTCCAAATGTTACGTACGGAATGTAATTTCCTCACATAGAAACTTAAAATTTCGCACGGGCATTGATTATGTCATAAATAAGAAAAGCTAATGGGTCCTAACTCGATTATTCAATTCTATGTGCAAAAGAATTAGCGTCCAAATTTTATGCACGGAATCCAATTTTCTCACATAGAAACTTGAAATTTGGCACGAGCATTGATTATGTCATAAATAGGAAAAGCTAATGGGTCCCAACTCGATTTTTCAATTCTATGTGCAAAAGAATTAGCCTCCAAATTTTATGTACGGAATCCAATTTTCTCATATAGAAACTTGAAATTTGGCATGGGCATTGATTATGTCATAAATAGGAAAAGCTAAAGGGTCCCAACTCCGTTATTTAATTCTAGGCACAAAAGAATTAGCGTCCAAGTTTTACGTATGGAATGTAATTTTCTCACATAGAAACTTAAAATTTGGCACGGGCATTGATTATGTCATGAATAGGAAAAGCTAATGGGTCCCAACTCCGTTATTTAATTCTATGCGCAAAACAATTAGCGTCCAAATGTTACGTACGGAATGTAATTTTCTCACATAGAAACTTAAAATTTCGCACCGGCATTGATTATGTCATAAATAAGAAAAGCTAATGGGTCCTAACTCGATTATTCAATTCTATGTGCAAAAGAATTAGCGTCCAAATTTTACGTACGGAATCCAATTTTCTCACATAGAAACTTGAAATTTGGCACGAGCATTGATTATGTCATAAATAGGAAAAGCTAATGGGTCCCAACTCGATTATTCAATTCTATGTGCAAAAGAATTAGCCTCCAAATTTTACGTACGGAATCCAATTTTCTCACATAGAAACTTGAAATTTGGCACGAGCATTGATTATGTCATAAATAGGAAAAGCTAATGGGTCCCAACTCGATTATACAATTCTATGCGCAAAAGAATTAGCGTCCAAATTTTACGTGCACAATCCAATTTTCTCACATAGAAACGTAAAATTTGGCACGGGCATTGAATATGTTCTAAATAGGAAAAACTAATGGGTCCCAACTTGATTATTCAATTCTATGCGCAAAAGAATTAGCGTCAAAATTTTACGTACGGAATGTATTTTTCTCACTTTCCAGTGTCATAGAAACGTGAAATTTGGCACGAGCATTGATTATGTCATAAATAGGAAAAGCTAATGGGTCCAACTCGATTATTCAATTCTATGTGCAAAAGAATTAGCCTCCAAATTTTATGTACGGAATCCAATTTTCTCACATAGAAACTTGAAATTTGGCACGAGCATTGATTATGTCATAAATAGGAAAAGCTAATGGGTCCCAACTCGATTATTCAATTCTATGCGCAAAAGAATTAGCGTCCAAATTTTACGTACACAATCCAATTTTCTCACATAGAAACGTAACATTTGGCACGGGCATTGAATATGTCCTAAATAGGAAAAACTAATAGGTCCCAACTCGATTATTCAATTCTATGCGCAAAAGAATTAGCGTCAAAATTTTACGTACGGAATGTATTTTTCTCACTTTCCAGTGTCATAGAAACGTGAAATTTGGCACGAGCATTGATTATGTCATAAATAGGAAAAGCTAATGGGTCCAACTCGATTATTCAATTCTATGTGCAAAAGAATTAGCCTCCAAATGTTATGTACGGAATCCAATTTTCTCACATAGAAACTTGAAATTTGGCACGAGCATTGATTATGTCATAAATAGGAAAAGCTAATGGGTCCCAACTCGATTATTCAATTCTATGTGCAAAAGAATTAGCCTCCAAATTTTATGTACGGAATCCAATTTTCTCACATAGAAACTTGAAATTTGGCACGAGCTTTGATTATGTCATAAATAGGAAAAGCTAATGGGTCCCAACTCGATTTTTCAATTCTATGTGCAAAAGAATTAGCGTCCAAATTTTACGTATGGAATGTATTTTTCTCACTTTCCAGTGTCATCGAAACGTGAAATTTGGCACGAGCATTGATTATGTCATAAATAGGAAAAGCTAATGGGTCCCAACTCGATTATTCAATTCTATGTGCAAAAGAATTAGCGTCCAAATTTTACGTACGGAATCCAATTTTCTCACATAGAAACTTGAAATTTGGCACGAGCATTGATTATGTCATAAATAGGAAAAGCTAATGGGTCCCAACTCCGTTATTTAATTCTAGGCACTAAAGAATTAGCGTCCAAATGTTACGTGCGGAATGTAATTTCCTCACATAGAAACTTAAAATTTCGCACGGGCATTGATTATGTCATAAATAAGAAAAGCTAATGGGTCCTAACTCGATTATTCAATTCTATGTGCAAAAGAATTAGCCTCCAAATTTTACGTACGGAATCCAATTTTCTCACATAGAAACTTGAAATTTGGCACGAGCATTGATTATGTCATAAATAGGAAAAGCTAATGGGTCCCAACTCGATTATACAATTCTATGCGCAAAAGAATTAGCGTCCAAATTTTACGTGCACAATCCAATTTTCTCACATAGAAACGTAAAATTTGGCACGGGCATTGAATATGTTCTAAATAGGAAAAACTAATGGGTCCCAACTTGATTATTCAATTCTATGCGCAAAAGAATTAGCGTCAAAATTTTACGTACGGAATGTATTTTTCTCACTTTCCAGTGTCATAGAAACGTGAAATTTGGCACGAGCATTGATTATGTCATAAATAGGAAAAGCTAATGGGTCCAACTCGATTATTCAATTCTATGTGCAAAAGAATTAGCCTCCAAATTTTATGTACGGAATCCAATTTTCTCACATAGAAACTTGAAATTTGGCACGAGCATTGATTATGTCATAAATAGGAAAAGCTAATGGGTCCCAACTCGATTATTCAATTCTATGCGCAAAAGAATTAGCGTCCAAATTTTACGTACAGAATCCAATTTTCTCACATAGAAACGTAACATTTGGCACGGGCATTGAATATGTCCTAAATAGGAAAAACTAATAGGTCCCAACTCGATTATTCAATTCTATGCGCAAAAGAATTAGCGTCAAAATTTTACGTTTGGAATGTATTTTTCTCACTTTCCAGTGTCATAGAAACGTGAAATTTGGCACGAGCATTGATTATGTCATAAATAGGAAAAGCTAATGGGTCCCAACTCGATTATTCAATTCTATGTGCAAAAGAATTAGCCTTCAAATTTTATGTACGGAATCCAATTTTCTCACATAGAAACTTGAAATTTGGCACGAGCATTGATTATGTCATAAATAGGAAAAGCTAATGGGTCCCAACTCGATTTTTCAATTCTATGTGCAAAAGAATTAGCGTCCAAATTTTACGTATGGAATGTATTTTTCTCACTTTCCAGTGTCATCGAAACGTGAAATTTGGCACGAGCATTGATTATGTCATAAATAGGAAAAGCTAATGGGTCCCAACTCGATTATTCAATTCTATGTGCAAAAGAATTAGCGTCCAAATTTTACGTACGGAATCCAATTTTCTCACATAGAAACTTGAAATTTGGCACGAGCATTGATTATGTCATAAATAGGAAAAGCTAATGGGTCCCAACTCGATTATTCAATTCTATGCGCAAAGGAATTAGCGTCCAAATTTTACGTACACAATCCAATTTTCTCACATAGAAACGTAAAATTTGGCACGGGCATTGAATATGTCCTAAATAGGAAAAACTAATAGGTCCCAACTCGATTATTCAATTCTATGCGCAAAAGAATTAGCGTCAAAATTTTACGTACGGAATGTATTTTTCTCACTTTCCAGTGTCATAGAAACGTGAAATTTGGCACGAGCATTGATTATGTCATAAATAGGAAAAGCTAATGGGTCCAACTCGATTATTCAATTCTATGTGCAAAAGAATTAGCCTCCAAATTTTATGTACGGAATCCAATTTTCTCACATAGAAACTTGAAATTTGGCACGAGCATTGATTATGTCATAAATAGGAAAAGCTAATGGGTCCCAACTCGATTATTCAATTCTATGCGCAAAAGAATTAGCGTCCAAATTTTACGTACACAATCCAATTTTCTCACATAGAAACTTAAAATTTGGCACGGGCATTGAATATGTTCTAAATAGGAAAAACTAATGGGTCCCAACTCGATTATTCAATTCTATGCGCAAAAGAATTAGCGTCAAAATTTTACGTACGGGGGGCGTGGCCAAGCCTGCAGAGCGGGAAGTCGCATGGAGACCGTGCTCCGGAGCCATCAGTAGTTTATTGCGACTTTGGCAGCTTTTTGGGCTATCATTTGTGCCCAACAACTTCTGGATAAGCTTCCCTGCAGTGTGAGGAGCATTTTGAGACATCTCCCCGCAAAATCGGTAAGGCGGGAGTATCGGGACACAGCGCCATCACGGAGCTCCGGTCTGGTCCTTGTGTGAGGAGGGAGAGCGGCGGAGCGGAGGAGCGCTCTTCCGCCGTTAACTCTAATTGCCTGTTTGTTTTCTGCTGAGAACGGAGCCTGCAGAGTGAAACGGAGGTGAGCTCCGCTGCAGGAACGGCTCACAGGGTGCCTCCTTCATAACCCCGCGTTCGGAAGCAGCGGCAGCCGGCTCGGTGAGGGACTCTAGTCAGCACACCGAACAGTGAGTAAAGGGGTCCTCCGGGAACCCACCCACCCTGAACTGAACTGTTATTGAGCCACAAGGAACACCATTCCCACTCTGTTCCCCTGCATCACTCCACAAGACCAGTCTTCCCGCCCGAATCTCCCGCCATTTCTCTCCCCCCTACTAAGTCTGCAGCAGTGAAGGGGAGTAGAAGTATTAGCTGCAAGAAAGAACACTCAGACAACGCTGAAACTACCACTTTGCAGTGTACAGGAATATAGAAGAGGGTGCTACCCTAATTTTTTCGGAGCTGGTTACCCAGCTCCACTATTAACACAATTTTTTTCTCTCTGGGGAGTGTAGAAGCAATTTGCCTCCCATTTCACTTTACAAACAATTTTTTGCCGCTACGCAGCACTTTATCGTAGCCACAGACAGCCTACTGACCCTCAGTACAGCAAAACACTCTGCAGAGCTTCGCTCTAATTTTTTCAGAACTGTTTCATGCAGGTCTTCCAATAATACAATTTCCAGGACGCTTTATACAAGTTGCCGCATTATAAATTTTTTATTTATCCTGCCCGGATTGCTGAGTAGGATGGAGTGCTGAATGCAGAGCCCGTCCGAGCGGCACCCTCGGGACCTGACCTACAGCTGCTTCTAATCCAGGAATGGGGAAGATTGGCAGAGAAAGAGGGGGAGACATTCAGAGCACCCCTAGACCACATAAAAATCAGGCAGATATGCAAAGATACCTTAAAGAACGGAGCACCCGCTCTCCACGACCTCCCTCCAAGACGGCGCAGGCGCAGGAGAGCACTTCATACAACAACAGAGAGGGAGAGGATGAGGCATCCACAGATGGCGAAGAAGGAGAAAATGTCTCTAAAGGTTTTATGAGAGAGCTGTTCTCCCAAGCACTGCAACCCTTAAAAACAGATCTGGGAGAAATTAAAGAAGACCTCCGACTCATGGGCCGCAGGGTGGAGGAATTGGAGGCAGCAACCACCTCTTTAACAACTCACTCGCTTGAAATGGAAAAAACGCTGAGAGAGCATCATGACCAGATCAACAAAGCCCTGTTACAACAAGAAGACATCGAAAACAGAAACAGACGCAGCAATATCCGTATCAAAGGGCTCCCAGAGTCCTGGGCGTCTGACTGCCTTTTGAAAATAGCCAAAGAACTTTTCAGTCTACTACTGGGAGAGGAAAGATCTTCCGGCATCGTTATTGAGCGCATTCACCGAGCACTCAGATCCCCTCCCCCGCCCTCGGACCCTCCCAGGGATGTCGTCTGTAAATTGCTCTCATTTCCTGACGCCGCGGCAATTTTAAAGGCAGCAAGGCAACACAAAGACCTTCGCTACGGTGACACCCCGCTTCAATTCTACCAAGATCTGGCCCCTTCCACCCTGCTCAAGAGGCGACTGATGCGCCCTCTTCTGGAGGCCCTCAAAGAAAAAGGAATAAGATATGCGTGGTTGTTCCCCTTCGGGTTGGGGATAACTCATGCGGGTCAAAAAATCAACATCCGCTCCCCTGGCGACCTCCAACAATGCTGGCAGTTGCTGGACATCTCGCCTATTGAAATTCTGAGCTGGTTGCCTCTACCCGACCTTCCTTCATTTTCCAGTCTACCTACTTCTGGAGGCTGGACTCCGGTTTGCAACCAAAAATCGCCCAAAGGGAGGAAAAAGAAGTCCAGAGAGGAAATGGACATGATGGACACCTGATTCTACATGAGGTTTGATAAAATTTCTCCCTCTGAGAGGTAGAGGGTTACCATCACCTGTGGACACTATCATATTCCCGACTCTATTTTACTGCTAGTTGCACCTGTGGAAGAGTCGACATTGTTGATTTGTGTGTGTTGGTGGAGCCCGACCCTTGTGGCCGTTTTGAACTGTTCGGGCTACTGAGGAGGCGGTGAGCACGCTTAACTCTTCCCTGAGTATTTGAGGGGACGTCTTTCTCCAGCCCTTACAGTTCCATTCAAGACCTTTAAGGTCTCCGGCTATTTAAATCTTCTGCCATAGATATGGTATTATTCACTCCGTGATTGTGCTGCTTTTCTTTTTAGTACCTACTTATCTTCGCGGGTTGATATACCAGCTACCTGCCTGATTCCCCACCATTAGCAAAGGTCCTTGACCGTGCTTATCGGACCAGGCCATAAATTCATTCTATTAAAGTACTTAGGTGCAGTGGGTGAGCTGCTTGTTGTAACCCATACACCTAATAACAAGAGTTTTATATAACTTTCTCTTATTATCATATACTGTATTGTATTAATTGTCTGTTGGTGTAACTATCATTTTTTCCTAGTGTCCTGCTCCCCAGTGTATAACTCCCTTTACACTTACCCTGGTTCCCACCCCCACCCCTCCATTTGTTCGCTCCTATATCTTGTCTGGTAAGAAGGCTTCAATATAAGTCCGGAATCTCTACTAAGCAGTCTCTCCTTTTTCCTACACCTCTCTCCAGTAAGTAGGGCGACATGAATGACCTGAAGATAACTTCTTTCAATGTGCGAGGCCTCAACACGCCAGGAAAACGCCATCGAGTGTCTCTACTCCTCAAAAGATACGCCACAAAGATCCTTCTCCTCCAGGAGACCCACTACAAGGGGGACAGGTGCTTCGCGTTGCCAGGTAAGCAATTTGCTCAGAGCTTTCACTGCACTTGCACCACTTCATCCTCCAGGGGGGTCTCAATCTTTTTTCATAAAACCCTCAGTTTCATCTGCAACTCGCAGTACACTGACGGTGAGGGAAGGGTCATGTTTCTGAAAGGGACCATCAACAACAAACAAATCACAATTGCAAATTTATATGCCCCCAACACCGACCAGGTCCCCTGGCTAGTTTCCCAGTTAGAAGTACTTACACACTTCGCAGAGGGACAGATTATATTGGGAGGAGATATTAACGCCACCCTCAATCCCATACTCGACTCTTCAACTGGACGTTCTCACCTACCTAGATTGAGACTTAGAAGACTCAATAAATGCCTACATGATATGGGCCTGGTGGACGCTTGGAGACTTCTATACCCAACAACGAAGGATTACTCCTTCTTTTCCCATGTCCATCTATCTTATCAGAGACTAGATTACCTGTTCGTCTCATCTGGGCTTCTCAAGGATTTGGTGGGTGCCGAGGTGGGCTCGATAACAGTCTCCGACCACGCACCGGTACACATAACTCTACACACTCTTAGGCAAACCCCCAAGGAATGGAGATGGAGGCTTAATGCTACTCTACTCGACTCAAAGGAAGAGACTTTAAAACTAACCAGTCAAATTGAGGAATACTTCCAACTCAACGCGGGAGGTGAGGTAGAACTGCCCATGGTGTGGGAGGCCCATAAGGCTTACATTAGAGGCCTGCTCATTGCTTTGGGCTCTAGAACAAAAAAAATAAAACAAAAAGAAATAGACGACAAACTGGCGCAAATAGCTAGGATAGAGCAGCTAGCAAAGCTTTCGCAAACCAATTCCCTCATAGATAAACTGTCCGAGCTAAGGAAAGATCTTCGACTGTGTTTGGATTCTAAATTTAATAAAAGGCACTTCTATAGGAAACATATCATTTACGCACAAGGCAATAAAGGCAGCAAATATACGTCTGCTTTAATTAAGAAAGCACGGGCCAAGAGTACAATCCATGCTATCAAAACTGGAGCTAATACAATAGTAACTTCATCCAAAGCCATAGCCGATCAGTTCCAACTTTTTTATACGGATCTGTACAATCTGCAGAGACAACTCCCAGAGGACCCGACACACCAAATTGAAGAGCAAATTGACTCCTTCCTAAACCGCCTCACCTTGCCAAAACTAAAAAGAGAAGAAGCTAATGATCTACTTGAACCTGTGACACAGTCGGAGATAAAAGACCTAATAGCCTCCTGTCCACCCAATAAGAGCCCAGGACCTGACGGTTTAACCCTGACTTACTATAAGACTTTCGAGTCGGCTTTGACCCCCAGACTGACGGACCTGTTCAATGCACTCCTTTCAGGGTCCAAACTACCCAAACAGGCGCAGGAGGCACATATAGCATTAATTCCCAAAGAAGATAAGGATCCTGCGCTCTGTGGGAGTTACAGGCCCATATCTCTCATCAATCAGGACGTCAAGCTGTGGGCGAAACTACTGGCTAGAAGGTTGGATAGATTCATACCGGCTCTGATCAGTGGAGAACAGGCGGGCTTCGTGGGGGGGAGAGAGGGTAAAGACAACTGCCACAGGCTCCTTTATGCGGCGAGATATGCACGGACCCAAAACATTCCGTTAGCCTTCGTAGGAACCGACGCCGAGAAGGCTTTTGATAGAGTTAGCTGGAACTACATGAAAAGCACTCTACTTAACTACAATATCCCAGAGAAGTTTGTGTCCGCAATTTTCTCGCTGTATGAATCCCCCCACGCTAGACTTCGGGTTAACGAAGTGCTATCACTCCCGTTTGACATTAAAAACGGCACTCGCCAGGGCTGCCCTCTCTCCCCCTCACTTTTCATACTGACACTTGAGCCGCTCCTGACACAGATTAGACAGGACCCGGATATTAAAGGCCTAAGCATAGGAGAAGATACTTTGTCCACTGCGGCTTTCGCGGATGACATAGTTTTTCTCATAACCAACCCCGAAAAAGGATTTGCCAGGCTAGTCGAGATACTAAATGCATTTGGAACTATTTCAAATTTTAAAATAAATTTCAATAAATCGACTGTTCTCAACATCTCCATCCCCGTTTCTCGTTGCGAAACACTTAGAACAACATTTCCCTTTGCGTGGTCGGAGACTTCCTTGGACTACCTTGGTATTAAAATACCAAAGAAAACCAAAGACATATATGAGGTAAATTTCACTCCTCTATTGGATCAGGTGAAGAAACTACTGACCGAATACGATTTACCAATTATGTCCTGGTTCGGTAGGAGAAATATTCTGAAATCCTATGTCCTTCCTAAAATTCTCTACAAAATTAGGATGCTTCCTATACACCTTCCGAGCAGCTTTTTTAGGTCTCTACGCTCAGCCTTCGCGGCATATGTATGGAGGCATAAAAGACCAAGGCTGGCTTACAGCCTAATGATTAAGAGAAAATCGGAGGGTGGAATAGGACTCCCCAACATATTTGATTACTATAGGGCCTCGCAGCTGAGCCACTGGCTGGACCTAGTCCTTCCGGCTAAAAATAACCTGCTTCCTAAACTAGCCTTGACCAGGAATGGTGGGATGCTTCTGGAGGATCTTTGGTATCCGAGCAGAAACAACTATAGACAAAGGGACTTCTGCCCCCTTTTGAGAGGACCTTGCGAGGTGTGGGACACGGTTAAGAAGGAATTGGCCCCAAATCCATCCCCAATTTCCCCGTTAAGCACTATTCATAAACTGTTAGACTTACCATCTGACTCATGTAACGCCTCAATCTGGGAGAAATTCCGGGACCTCAAAATTGGAGATCTGCAGGAGCTAGCCCACATACCCCCCTCGGAGATCCCACAAAGACTGCTTCCGAGCTGGTCCACCTCCTTCCTTACTCTTGCCTCAGTGTCTAAGACATTAGGAGACTTTCTTAAGAGCCACGGTACAGCTAGACCCTTGACCCCTTTCGAAAGTACACTTAAGCACATTATGCCAAGCAAAAGGAAAATCTCCCTGTTAAGGGAGCACTTCATCACTCCCCATCATCCAACAAAACCCACATTTATCACCTCTTGGGAAAAGGAATTGAACCTAACTCTCTCCCCTAATGAAATTAAAGCGGTCCTGAACACCTCACTCGGCTTATCTCCTTGCATTCTCGCTCAGGAATCCCACTATAAGCTCCTGGTCAGGTGGTACAGGACTCCGCAATGGCTTTCAGCTTACAAATTATCTTCTCAGGACTGCTGCTGGAGGTGTAAGAGGGAGGTGGGTTCGTACCTACACATATGGTGGGCGTGCGAAGGATTGAGACCCTTCTGGGAGGGAGTGGGGAAGGTCTTGGTAAAGATAAAACCGGGATTTCTACTCACGCCTGACATAGTGTTCCTCTGGAGGCCATCCTCATCATTTCTCCCTAAAAGAGATAGGTTGATGGCCCTCCTGATAGACGCTGCAAAGGCTCTGATCCCTCTCCACTGGCAACGCGAGGCACCCCCCTCTCTGATACAATGGAGAGACAAAGTAGACACAATCTACAACCTGGAGGAGCTATCCAGCTGGCACAACAACACATATGATAAGTTCATTAAAACCTGGTTCTCCTGGCGTGAGTTGAGACTCCTCGATATTTTTTCTACTTAGCCTGACTACGTATCTTCATGATATAGGTACCGTCAGAGGCACTCTTACAAAATACCCAAATTCCCCCCTGCTACCCTCTCCCCCCTCACCCCTGTTCTCGTCTTGTCTCGTCATGTTTTCTCTTGTTTTGATCTGTCTGTGTCTCTGCCCTGTCTGGATATGTTTGCCACAAGGTTCAGTTTATTGGAGATACTCATTTATTGTTCTGATATGGCAGAGTTAAAACGTTTTCTCAGCCTATTAATCACCCTGTTATCTGTAAAATGCTGCACAGTCTCTTGATATACCAAATACCCTATGAACCCAAAACTGTGTAATATGATTGTGACCAGCCCTTTGTTGTCTGAAGTTGTTATAACGTATATTGTAAAATTGAAAAACTTAATAAAAACAGATTCAATAAAAAAAAAAAAAAAAATTTTACGTACGGAATGTATTTTTCTCACTTTCCAGTGTCATAGAAACGTGAAATTTGGCACGAGCATTGATTATGTCATAAATAGGAAAAGCTAATGGGTCCCAACTCGATTATTCAATTCCATGTGCAAAAGAATTAGCCTCCAAATTTTACGTACGGAATCCAATTTTCTCACATAGAAACTTGAAATTTGGCACGAGCATTGATTATGTCATAAATAGGAAAAGCTAATGGGTCCCAACTCGATTATTCAATTCTATGCACAAAAGAATTAGCGTCCAAATTTTACGTACACAATCCAATTTTCTCACATAGAAACGTAAAATTTGGCACGGGCATTGAATATGTTCTAAATAGGAAAAACTAATGGGTCCCAACTCGATTATTCAATTCTATGCGCAAAAGAATTAGCGTCAAAATTTTACGTACAGAATGTATTTTTCTCACTTTCCAGTGTCATAGAAACGTGAAATTTGGCACGAGCATTGATTATGTCATAAATAGGAAAAGCTAATGGGTCCTAACTCGATTATTCAATTCTATGTGCAAAAGAATTAGCATCAAAATTTTACGTACGGAATGCATTGTTCTCACTTTCCAGTGTCATAGAAACGTGAAATTTGGCACGAGCATTGATTATGTCATAAATAGGAAAAGCTAATGGGTCCCAACTCGATTTTTTCAATTCTATGTGCAAAAGAATTAGTCTCCTAATTTTATGTACGGAATCCAATTTTCTCACATAGAAACTTGAAATTTGGCACGGGCATTGATTTTGTCATAAATAGGAAATGCTAATGGGTCCCAACTCCGTTATTTAATTCTATGCGCAAAAGAATTAGCGTCCAAATGTTACTTACGGAATGTAATTTTCTCACATAGAAACTTAAAATTTGGCACGGGCATTGATTTTGTCATAAATAGGAAAAGCTAATGGGTCCCAACTCCGTTATTTAATTCTATGCGCAAAAGAATTAGCGTCCAAATGTTACGTACGGAATGTAATTTTCTCACATAGAAACTTAAAATTTCGCACGGGCATTGATTATGTCATAAATAAGAAAAGCTAATGGGTCCTAACTCGATTATTCAATTCTATGTGCAAAAGAATTAGCCTTCAAATTTTACGTACGGAATCCAATTTTCTCACATAGAAACTTGAAATTTGGCACGAGCATTGATTATGTCATAAATAGGAAAAGCTAATGGGTCCCAACTCAATTATTCAATTCTATGTGCAAAAGAATTAGCCTCCAAATTTTACGTACGGAATCCAATTTTCTCACATAGAAACTTGAAATTTGGCACGAGCATTGATTATGTCATAAATAGGAAAAGCTAATGGGTCCCAACTCCGTTATTTAATTCTATGCGCAAAAGAATTAGCGTCCAAATGTTACGTACGGAATGTAATTTTCTCACATAGAAACTTAAAATTTCGCACGGGCATTGATTATGTCATAAATAAGAAAAGCTAATGGGTCCTAACTCGATTATTCAATTCTATGTGCAAAAGAATTAGCCTTCAAATTTTACGTACGGAATCCAATTTTCTCACATAGAAACTTGAAATTTGGCACGAGCATTGATTATGTCATAAATAGAAAAAGCTAATGGGTCCCAACTCAATTATTCAATTCTATGTGCAAAAGAATTAGCCTCCAAATTTTACGTACGGAATCCAATTTTCTCACATAGAAACTTGAAATTTGGCACGAGCATTGATTATGTCATAAATAGGAAAAGCTAATGGGTCCCAACTCGATTATTCAATTCTATGCGCAAAAGAATTAGCGTCCAAATTTTACGTACACAATCCAATTTTCTCACATAGAAACGTAAAATTTGGCACGGGCATTGAATATGTTCTAAATAGGAAAAACTAATGGGTCCCAACTCGATTATTCAATTCTATGCGCAAAAGAATTAGCGTCAAAATTTTACGTACGGAATGTATTTTTCTCACTTTCCAGTGTCATAGAAACGTGAAATTTGGCACGAGCATTGATTATGTCATAAATAGGAAAAGCTAATGGGTCCTAACTCGATTATTCAATTCTATGTGCAAAAGAATTAGCGTCAAAATTTTACGTACGGAATGTATGGTTCTCACTTTCCAGTGTCATAAAAACATGAAATTTGGCACGAGCATTGATTATGTCATAAATAGGAAAAGCTAATGGGTCCCAACTCGATTTTTCAATTCTATGTGCAAAAGAATTAGCGTCCAAATTTTATGTACGGAATCCAATTTTCTCACATAGAAACTTGAAATTTGGCACGAGCATTGATTATGTCATAAATAGGAAAAGCTAATGGGTCCCAACTCGATTATTCAATTCTATGCGCAAAAGAATTAGCGTCAAAATTTTACGTACGGAATGTATTTTTCTCACTTTCCAGTGTCATAGAAACGTGAAATTTGGCACGAGCATTGATTATGTCATAAATAGGAAAAGCTAATGGGTCCAACTCGATTATTCAATTCTATGTGCAAAAGAATTAGCCTCCAAATTTTACGTACGGAATCCAATTTTCTCACATAGAAACTTGAAATTTGGCACGAGCATTGATTATGTCATAAATAGGAAAAGCTAATGGGTCCCAACTCGATTTTTCAATTCTATGTGCAAAAGAATTAGCCTCCAAATTTTACGTACGGAATCCAATTTTCTCACATAGAAACTTGAAATTTGGCACGAGCATTGATTATGTCATAAATAGGAGAAGCTAATGGGTCCCAACTCGATTATTCAATTCTATGCGCAAAAGAATTAGCGTCAAAATTTTATGTACACTATCCAATTTTCTCACATGGAAACTTAAAATTTGGCACGGGCATTGAATATGTTCTAAATAGGAAAAACTAATGGGTCGCAACTCGATTATTTAATTCTATGCGCAAAAGAATTAGCGTCAAAATTTTACGTACGGAATGTTTTGTTCTCACTTTCCAGTGTCATAGAAACGTGAAATTTGGCACGAGCATTGATTGTGTCATAAATAGGAAAAGCTAATGGGTCCCAACTCCATTATTTAATTCTATGAGCAAAAGAATTAGCGTCCAAATGTTACGTACGGAATGTAATTTTCTCACATAGAAACTTAAAATTTGGCACGGGCATTGATTATGTCATAAATAAGAAAAGCTAATGGGTGCTAACTCGATTATTCAATTCTATGTGCAAAAGAATTAGCCTTCAAATTTTACGTACGGAATCCAATTTTCTCACATAGAAACTTGAAATTTGGCACGAGCATTGATTATGTCATAAATAGGAAAAGCTAATGGGTCCCAACTCGATTATTCAATTCTATGCGCAAAAGAATTAGCGTCAAAATTTTATGTACACTATCCAATTTTCTCACATGGAAACTTAAAATTTGGCACGGGCATTGAATATGTTCTAAATAGGAAAAACTAATGGGTCCCAACTCGATTATTCAATTCTATGCGCAAAAGAATTAGCGTCAAAATTTTACGTACGGAATGTATTTTTCTCACTTTCCAGTGTCATAGAAACGTGAAATTTGGCACGGCATTGATTATGTCATAAATAGGAAAAGCTAATGGGTCCAACTCGATTATTCAATTCTATGTGCAAAAGAATTAGCCTCCAAATTTTACGTACGGAATCCAATTTTCTCACATAGAAACTTGAAATTTGGCACGAGCATTGATTATGTCATAAATAGGAAAAGCTAATGGGTCCCAACTCGATTATTCAATTCTATGTGCAAAAGAATTAGCGTCCAAATTTTACATACAGAAACCAATTTTCTCACATAGAAACTTGAAATTTGGCACGAGCATTGATTATGTCATAAATAGGAAAAGCTAATGTGTCCCAACTCCATTATTTAATTCTATGAGCAAAAGAATTAGCGTCCAAATGTTACGTACGGAATGTAATTTTCTCACATAGAAACTTAAAATTTGGCACGGGCATTGATTATGTCATAAATAAGAAAAGCTAATGGGTGCTAACTCGATTATTCAATTCTATGTGCAAAAGAATTAGCCTTCAAATTTTACGTACGGAATCCAATTTTCTCACATAGAAACTTGAAATTTGGCACGAGCATTGATTATGTCATAAATAGGAAAAGCTAAATGGTCCCAACTCCGTTATTTAATTCTAGGCACAAAAGAATTAGCGTCCAAGTTTTACGTATGGAATGTAATTTTCTCACATAGAAACTTAAAATTTGGCACGGGCATTGATTATGTCATAAATAGGAAAAGCTAATTGGTCCTAACTCAATTATTCAATTCTATGTGCAAAAGAATTAGCGTCCAAATTTTACGTACAGAATCCAATTTTCTCACATAGAAACTTGAAATTTGGCACGAGCATTGATTATGTCATAAATAGGAAAAGCTAAAGGGTCCCAACTCCGTTATTTAATTCTAGGCACAAAAGAATTAGCGTCCAAGTTTTACGTATGGAATGTAATTTTCTCACATAGAAACTTAAAATTTGGCACGGGCATTGATTATGTCATAAATAGGAAAAGCTAATGGGTCCTAACTAGATTATTCAATTCTATGTGCAAAAGAATTAGCGTCCAAATTTTACATACAGAATCCAATTTTCTCACATAGAAACTTGAAATTTGGCACGAGCATTGATTATGTCATAAATAGGAACAGCTAATGTGTCCCAACTCCATTATTTAATTCTATGAGCAAAAGAATTAGCCTTCAAATTTTACGTACGGAATCCAATTTTCTCACATAGAAACTTGAAATTTGGCACGAGCTTTGATTATGTCATAAATAGGAAAAGCTAATGGGTCCCAACTCGATTATTTAATTCTATGTGCAAAAGAATTAGCCTCCAATTTTTACGTACGGAATCCAATTTGCTCACATAGAAACTTGAAATTTGGCACGAGCATTGATTATGTCATAAATAGGAAAAGCTAATGGGTCCCAACTCGATTATTCAATTCTATGCGCAAAAGAATTAGCGTCCAAATTTTATGTATACTATCCAATTTTCTCACATAGAAACTTAAAATTTGGCACGGGCATTGAATATGTTCTAAATAGGAAAAACTAATGGGTCCCAACTCGATTATTCAATTCTATGCGCAAAAGAATTAGCGTCAAAATTTTACGTACGGAATGTATTTTTCTCACTTTCCAGTGTCATAGAAACGTGAAATTTGGCACGAGCATTGATTATGTCATAAATAGGAAAAGCTAATGGGTCCAACTCGATTATTCAATTCTATGTGCAAAAGAATTAGCGTCCAAATTTTACGTACAGAATCCAATTTTCTCACATAGAAACTTAAAATTTGGAACGGGCATTGAATATGTCCTAAATAGGAAAAACTAATGTGTCTCAACTCGATTATTCAATTCTATGCGCAAAAGAATTAGCGTCAAAATTTTCCGTACGGAATGTATTTTTCTCACTTTCCAGTGTCATAGAAACGTGAAATTTGGCACGAGCATTGATTATGTCATGAATAGGAAAAGCTAATGGGTCCTAACTCGATTATTCAATTCTATGTGCAAAAGAATTAGCGTCAAAATTTTAGGTATGGAATGTATTTTTCTCACTTTCCAGTGTCATAGAAACGTGAAATTTGGCACGAGCATTGATTATGTCATAAATAGGAAAAGCTAATGGGTCCCAACTCCGTTATTTAATTCTAGGCACTAAAGAATTAGCGCCCAAGTTTTACGTATGGAATGTAATTTTCTCACATAGAAACTTAAAATTTGGCACGGGCATTGATTATGTCATAAATAGGAAAAGCTAATTGGTCCTAACTCAATTATTCAATTCTATGTGCAAAAGAATTAGCGTCCAAATTTTACGTACAGAATCCAATTTTCTCACATAGAAACTTGAAATTTGGCACGAGCATTGATTATGTCATAAATAGGAAAAGCTAAAGGGTCCCAACTCCGTTATTTAATTCTAGGCACAAAAGAATTAGCGTCCAAGTTTTACGCATGGAATGTAATTTTCTCACATAGAAACTTAAAATTTGGCACGGGCATTGATTATGTCATAAATAGGAAAAGCTAATGGGTCCTAACTAGATTATTCAATTCTATGTGCAAAAGAATTAGCGTCCAAATTTTACATACAGAATCCAATTTTCTCACATAGAAACTTGAAATTTGGCACGAGCATTGATTATGTCATAAATAGGAACAGCTAATGTGTCCCAACTCCATTATTTAATTCTATGAGCAAAAGAATTAGCGTCCAAATGTTACGTACGGAATGTAATTTTCTCACATAGAAACTTAAAATTTGGCACGGGCATTGATTATGTCATAAATAAGAAAAGCTAATGGGTGCTAACTCGATTATTCAATTCTATGTGCAAAAGAATTAGCCTTCAAATTTTACGTACGGAATCCAATTTTCTCACATAGAAACTTGAAATTTGGCACGAGCTTTGATTATGTCATAAATAGGAAAAGCTAATGGGTCCCAACTCGATTATTCAATTCTATGTGCAAAAGAATTAGCCTCCAAATTTTACGTACGGAATCCAATTTTCTCACATAGAAACTTGAAATTTGGCACGAGCATTGATTATGTCATAAATAGGAAAAGCTAATGGGTCCCAACTCGATTATTCAATTCTATGCGCAAAAGAATTAGCGTCCACTTTTTATGTACACTATCCAATTTTCTCACATAGAAACTTAAAATTTGGCACGGCATTGAATATGTTCTAAATAGGAAAAACTAATGGGTCCCAACTCGATTATTCAATTCTATGCGCAAAAGAATTAGCGTCAAAATTTTACGTACGGAATGTATTTTTCTCACTTTCCAGTGTCATAGAAACGTGAAATTTGGCACGAGCATTGATTATGTCATAAATAGGAAAAACTAATGGGTCCAACTCGATTATTCAATTCTATGTGCAAAAGAATTAGCCTCCAAATTTTACGTACGGAATCCAATTTTCTCACATAGAAACTTGAAATTTGGCACGAGCATTGATTATGTCATAAATAGGAAAAGCAAATGGGTCCCAACTCGATTATTCAATTCTATGCGCAAAAGAATTAGCGTCCAAATTTTATGTACAGAATCCAATTTTCTCACATAGAATCTTAAAATTTGGCACGGGCATTGAATATGTTCTAAATAGGAAAAACTAATGGGGCCCAACTCGATTATTCAATTCTATGCGCAAAAGAATTAGCGTCAAAATTTTACGTACGGAATGTATTTTTCTCACTTTCCAGTGTCATAGAAACGTGAAATTTGGCACGAGCATTGATTATGTCATAAATAGGAAAAGCTAATGGGTCCAACTCGATTATTCAATTCTATGTGCAAAAGAATTAGCCTCCAAATTTTACGTACGGAATCCAATTTTCTCACATAGAAACTTGAAATTTGGCACGAGCATTGATTATGTCATAAATAGGAAAAGCTAATGGGTCCCAACTCGATTATTCAATTCTATGCGCAAAAGAATTAGCGTCCAAATTTTATGTACACTATCCAATTTTCTCACATAGAAACTTGAAATTTGGCACGGGCATTGAATATGTTCTAAATAGGAAAAACTAATGGGTCCCAACTCGATTATTCAATTCTATGCGCAAAAGAATTAGCGTCAAAATTTTACGTACGGAATGTATTTTTCTCACTTTCCAGTGTCATAGAAACGTGAAATTTGGCACGAGCATTGATTATGTCATAAATAGGAAAAGCTAATGGGTCCCAACTCGATTTTTCAATTCTATGTGCAAAAGAATTAGCCTCCAAATTTTACGTACGGAATCCAATTTTCTCACATAGAAACTTGAAATTTGGCACGAGCATTGATTATGTCATAAATAGGAAAAGCTAATGGGTCCCAACTCGATTATTCAATTCTATGCGCAAAAGAATTAGCCTTCAAATTTTACGTACGGAATCCAATTTTCTCACATAGAAACTTGAAATTTGGCACGAGCATTGATTATGTCATAAATAGGAAAAGCTAATGGGTCCCAACTCGATTATTCAATTCTATGTGCAAAAGAATTAGCCTCCAAATTTTACGTACGGAATCCAATTTTCTCACATAGAAACTTGAAATTTGGCACGAGCATTGATTATGTCATAAATAGGAAAAGCTAATGGGTCCCAACTCGATTATTCAATTCTATGTGCAAAAGAATTAGCCTCCAAATTTTACGTACGGAATCCAATTTTCTCACATAGAAACTTGAAATTTGGCACGAGCATTGATTATGTCATAAATAGGAAAAGCTAATGGGTCCCAACTCGATTATTCAATTCTATGCGCAAAAGAATTAGCGTCAAAATTTTACGTACGGAATGTATTTTTCTCACTTTCCAGTGTCATAGAAACGTGAAATTTGGCACGAGCATTGATTATGTCATAAATAGGAAAAGCTAATGGGTCCAACTCGATTATTCAATTCTATGTGCAAAAGAATTAGCCTCCAAATTTTACGTACGGAATCCAATTTTCTCACATAGAAACTTGAATTTTGGCACGAGCATTGATTATGTCATAAATAGGAAAAGCTAATGGGTCCCAACTCGATTTTTCAATTCTATGTGCAAAAGAATTAGCCTCCAAATTTTACGTACGGAATCCAATTTTCTCACATAGAAACTTGAAATTTGCCACGAGCATTGATTATCTCATAAATAGGAGAAGCTAATGGGTCCCAACTCGATTATTCAATTCTATGCGCAAAAGAATTAGCGTCAAAAATTTTATGTACACTATCCAATTTTCTCACATGGAAACTTAAAATTTGGCACGGGCATTGAAAATGTTCTAAATAGGAAAAACTAATGGGTCCCAACTCGATTATTCAATTCTATGCGCAAAAGAATTAGCGTCAAAATTTTACGTACGGAATGTATTTTTCTCACTTTCCAGTGTCATAGAAACGTGAAATTTGGCACGGCATTGATTATGTCATAAATAGGAAAAGCTAATGGGTCCAACTCGATTATTCAATTCTATGTGCAAAAGAATTAGCCTCCAAGTTTTACGTACGGAATCCAATTTTCTCACATAGAAACTTGAAATTTGGCACGAGCATTGATTATGTCATAAATAGGAAAAGCTAATGGGTCCCAACTCGATTATTCAATTCAATGCGCAAAAGAATTAGCGTCGAAATTTTATGTACACAATCGAATTTTCTCACATAGAAACTTAAAATTTGGCACGGGCATTGAATATGTTCTAAATAGGAAAAACTAATGGGTCCCAACTCAATTATTTAATTCTATGCGCAAAAGAATTAGCGTCAAAATTTTACGTACGGAATGTTTTGTTCTCACTTTCCAGTGTCATAGAAACGTGAAATTTGGCACGAGCATTGATTGTGTCATAAATAGGAAATGCTAATGGGTCCCAACTCCATTATTTAATTCTATGAGCAAAAGAATTAGCGTCCAAATGTTACGTACGGAATGTAATTTTCTCACATAGAAACTTAAAATTTGGCACGGGCATTGATTATGTCATAAATAAGAAAAGCTAATGGGTGCTAACTCGATTATTCAATTCTATGTGCAAAAGAATTAGCGTCCAAATTTTACGTACAGAATCCAATTTTCTCACATAGAAACTTGAAATTTGGCACGAGCATTGATTATGTCATAAATAGGAAAAGCTAAAGGGTCCCAACTCCGTTATTTAATTCTAGGCACAAAAGAATTAGCGTCCAAGTTTTACGTATGGAATGTAATTTTCTCACATAGAAACTTAAAATTTGGCACGGGCATTGATTATGTCATAAATAGGAAAAGCTAATGGGTCCTAACTAGATTATTCAATTCTATGTGCAAAAGAATTAGCGTCCAAATTTTACATACAGAATCCAATTTTCTCACATAGAAACTTGAAATTTGGCACGAGCATTGATTATGTCATAAATAGGAACAGCTAATGTGTCCCAACTCCATTATTTAATTCTATGAGCAAAAGAATTAGCGTCCAAATGTTACGTACGGAATGTAATTTTCTCACATAAAAACTTAAAATTTGGCACGGGCATTGATTATGTCATAAATAAGAAAAGCTAATGGGTGCTAACTCGATTATTCAATTCTATGTGCAAAAGAATTAGCCTTCAAATTTTACGTACGGAATCCAATTTTCTCACATAGAAACTTGAAATTTGGCACGAGCTTTGATTATGTCATAAATAGGAAAAGCTAATGGGTCCCAACTCGATTATTTAATTCTATGTGCAAAAGAATTAGCCTCCAAATTTTACGTACGGAATCCAATTTTCTCACATAGAAACTTGAAATTTGGCACGAGCATTGATTATGTCATAAATAGGAAAAGCTAATGGGTCCCAACTCGATTATTCAATTCTATGCGCAAAAGAATTAGCGTCCAAATTTTATGTACACTATCCAATTTTCTCACATACAAACTTAAAATTTGGCACGGGCATTGAATATGTTCTAAATAGTAAAAACTAATGGGTCCCAACTCGATTATTCAATTCTATGCGCAAAAGAATTATCGTCAAAATTTTACGTACGGAATGTATTTTTCTCACTTTCCAGTGTCATAGAAACGTGAAATTTGGCACGAGCATTGATTATGTCATAAATAGGAAAAGCTAATGGGTCCAACTCGATTATTCAATTCTATGTGCAAAAGAATTAGCCTCCAAATTTTACGTACGGAATCCAATTTTCTCACATAGAAACTTGAAATTTGGCACGAGCATTGATTATGTCATAAATAGGAAAAGCTAATGGGTCCCAACTCGATTATTCAATTCTATGCGCAAAAGAATTAGCGTCCAAATTTTATGTACACTATCCAATTTTCTCACATAGAAACTTGAAATTTGGCACGGCATTGAATATGTTCTAAATAGGAAAAACTAATGGGTCCCAACTCGATTATTCAATTCTATGCGCAAAAGAATTAGCGTCAAAATTTTACGTACGGAATGTATTTTTCTCACTTTCCAGTGTCATAGAAACGTGAAATTTGGCACGAGCATTGATTATGTCATAAATAGGAAAAACTAATGGGTCCAACTCGATTATTCAATTCTATGTGCAAAAGAATTAGCCTCCAAATTTTACGTACGGAATCCAATTTTCTCACATAGAAACTTGAAATTTGGCACGAGCATTGATTATGTCATAAATAGGAAAAGCAAATGGGTCCCAACTCGATTATTCAATTCTATGCGCAAAAGAATTAGCGTCCAAATTTTATGTACAGAATCCAATTTTCTCACATAGAATCTTAAAATTTGGCACGGGCATTGAATATGTTCTAAATAGGAAAAACTAATGGGGCCCAACTCGATTATTCAATTCTATGCGCAAAAGAATTAGCGTCAAAATTTTACGTACGGAATGTATTTTTCTCACTTTCCAGTGTCATAGAAACGTGAAATTTGGCACGAGCATTGATTATGTCATAAATAGGAAAAGCTAATGGGTCCAACTCGATTATTCAATTCTATGTGCAAAAGAATTAGCCTCCAAATTTTACGTACGGAATCCAATTTTCTCACATAGAAACTTGAAATTTGGCACGAGCATTGATTATGTCATAAATAGGAAAAGCTAATGGGTCCCAACTCGATTATTCAATTCTATGCGCAAAAGAATTAGCGTCCAAATTTTATGTACACTATCCAATTTTCTCACATAGAAACTTGAAATTTGGCACGGGCATTGAATATGTTCTAAATAGGAAAAACTAATGGGTCCCAACTCGATTATTCAATTCTATGCGCAAAAGAATTAGCGTCAAAATTTTACGTACGGAATGTATTTTTCTCACTTTCCAGTGTCATAGAAACGTGAAATTTGGCACGAGCATTGATTATGTCATAAATAGGAAAAGCTAATGGGTCCCAACTCGATTTTTCAATTCTATGTGCAAAAGAATTAGCCTCCAAATTTTACGTACGGAATCCAATTTTCTCACATAGAAACTTGAAATTTGGCACGAGCATTGATTATGTCATAAATAGGAAAAGCTAATGGGTCCCAACTCGATTATTCAATTCTATGCGCAAAAGAATTAGCCTTCAAATTTTACGTACGGAATCCAATTTTCTCACATAGAAACTTGAAATTTGGCACGAGCATTGATTATGTCATAAATAGGAAAAGCTAATGGGTCCCAACTCGATTATTCAATTCTATGTGCAAAAGAATTAGCCTCCAAATTTTACGTACGGAATCCAATTTTCTCACATAGAAACTTGAAATTTGGCACGAGCATTGATTATGTCATAAATAGGAAAAGCTAATGGGTCCCAACTCGATTATTCAATTCTATGTGCAAAAGAATTAGCCTCCAAATTTTACGTACGGAATCCAATTTTCTCACATAGAAACTTGAAATTTGGCACGAGCATTGATTATGTCATAAATAGGAAAAGCTAATGGGTCCCAACTCGATTATTCAATTCTATGCGCAAAAGAATTAGCGTCAAAATTTTACGTACGGAATGTATTTTTCTCACTTTCCAGTGTCATAGAAACGTGAAATTTGGCACGAGCATTGATTATGTCATAAATAGGAAAAGCTAATGGGTCCAACTCGATTATTCAATTCTATGTGCAAAAGAATTAGCCTCCAAATTTTACGTACGGAATCCAATTTTCTCACATAGAAACTTGAATTTTGGCACGAGCATTGATTATGTCATAAATAGGAAAAGCTAATGGGTCCCAACTCGATTTTTCAATTCTATGTGCAAAAGAATTAGCCTCCAAATTTTACGTACGGAATCCAATTTTCTCACATAGAAACTTGAAATTTGCCACGAGCATTGATTATGTCATAAATAGGAGAAGCTAATGGGTCCCAACTCGATTATTCAATTCTATGCGCAAAAGAATTAGCGTCAAAATTTTATGTACACTATCCAATTTTCTCACATGGAAACTTAAAATTTGGCACGGGCATTGAAAATGTTCTAAATAGGAAAAACTAATGGGTCCCAACTCGATTATTCAATTCTATGCGCAAAAGAATTAGCGTCAAAATTTTACGTACGGAATGTATTTTTCTCACTTTCCAGTGTCATAGAAACGTGAAATTTGGCACGGCATTGATTATGTCATAAATAGGAAAAGCTAATGGGTCCAACTCGATTATTCAATTCTATGTGCAAAAGAATTAGCCTCCAAGTTTTACGTACGGAATCCAATTTTCTCACATAGAAACTTGAAATTTGGCACGAGCATTGATTATGTCATAAATAGGAAAAGCTAATGGGTCCCAACTCGATTATTCAATTCTATGCGCAAAAGAATTAGCGTCCAAATTTTATGTACACTATCCAATTTTCTCACATAGAAACTTGAAATTTGGCACGGCATTGAATATGTTCTAAATAGGAAAAACTAATGGGTCCCAACTCGATTATTCAATTCTATGCGCAAAAGAATTAGCGTCAAAATTTTACGTACGGAATGTATTTTTCTCACTTTCCAGTGTCATAGAAACGTGAAATTTGGCACGAGCATTGATTATGTCATAAATAGGAAAAACTAATGGGTCCAACTCGATTATTCAATTCTATGTGCAAAAGAATTAGCCTCCAAATTTTACGTACGGAATCCAATTTTCTCACATAGAAACTTGAAATTTGGCACGAGCATTGATTATGTCATAAATAGGAAAAGCAAATGGGTCCCAACTCGATTATTCAATTCTATGCGCAAAAGAATTAGCGTCCAAATTTTATGTACAGAATCCAATTTTCTCACATAGAATCTTAAAATTTGGCACGGGCATTGAATATGTTCTAAATAGGAAAAACTAATGGGGCCCAACTCGATTATTCAATTCTATGCGCAAAAGAATTAGCGTCAAAATTTTACGTACGGAATGTATTTTTCTCACTTTCCAGTGTCATAGAAACGTGAAATTTGGCACGAGCATTGATTATGTCATAAATAGGAAAAGCTAATGGGTCCAACTCGATTATTCAATTCTATGTGCAAAAGAATTAGCCTCCAAATTTTACGTACGGAATCCAATTTTCTCACATAGAAACTTGAAATTTGGCACGAGCATTGATTATGTCATAAATAGGAAAAGCTAATGGGTCCCAACTCGATTATTCAATTCTATGCGCAAAAGAATTAGCGTCCAAATTTTATGTACACTATCCAATTTTCTCACATAGAAACTTGAAATTTGGCACGGGCATTGAATATGTTCTAAATAGGAAAAACTAATGGGTCCCAACTCGATTATTCAATTCTATGCGCAAAAGAATTAGCGTCAAAATTTTACGTACGGAATGTATTTTTCTCACTTTCCAGTGTCATAGAAACGTGAAATTTGGCACGAGCATTGATTATGTCATAAATAGGAAAAGCTAATGGGTCCCAACTCGATTTTTCAATTCTATGTGCAAAAGAATTAGCCTCCAAATTTTACGTACGGAATCCAATTTTCTCACATAGAAACTTGAAATTTGGCACGAGCATTGATTATGTCATAAATAGGAAAAGCTAATGGGTCCCAACTCGATTATTCAATTCTATGCGCAAAAGAATTAGCCTTCAAATTTTACGTACGGAATCCAATTTTCTCACATAGAAACTTGAAATTTGGCACGAGCATTGATTATGTCATAAATAGGAAAAGCTAATGGGTCCCAACTCGATTATTCAATTCTATGTGCAAAAGAATTAGCCTCCAAATTTTACGTACGGAATCCAATTTTCTCACATAGAAACTTGAAATTTGGCACGAGCATTGATTATGTCATAAATAGGAAAAGCTAATGGGTCCCAACTCGATTATTCAATTCTATGTGCAAAAGAATTAGCCTCCAAATTTTACGTACGGAATCCAATTTTCTCACATAGAAACTTGAAATTTGGCACGAGCATTGATTATGTCATAAATAGGAAAAGCTAATGGGTCCCAACTCGATTATTCAATTCTATGCGCAAAAGAATTAGCGTCAAAATTTTACGTACGGAATGTATTTTTCTCACTTTCCAGTGTCATAGAAACGTGAAATTTGGCACGAGCATTGATTATGTCATAAATAGGAAAAGCTAATGGGTCCAACTCGATTATTCAATTCTATGTGCAAAAGAATTAGCCTCCAAATTTTACGTACGGAATCCAATTTTCTCACATAGAAACTTGAATTTTGGCACGAGCATTGATTATGTCATAAATAGGAAAAGCTAATGGGTCCCAACTCGATTTTTCAATTCTATGTGCAAAAGAATTAGCCTCCAAATTTTACGTACGGAATCCAATTTTCTCACATAGAAACTTGAAATTTGCCACGAGCATTGATTATGTCATAAATAGGAGAAGCTAATGGGTCCCAACTCGATTATTCAATTCTATGCGCAAAAGAATTAGCGTCAAAATTTTATGTACACTATCCAATTTTCTCACATGGAAACTTAAAATTTGGCACGGGCATTGAAAATGTTCTAAATAGGAAAAACTAATGGGTCCCAACTCGATTATTCAATTCTATGCGCAAAAGAATTAGCGTCAAAATTTTACGTACGGAATGTATTTTTCTCACTTTCCAGTGTCATAGAAACGTGAAATTTGGCACGGCATTGATTATGTCATAAATAGGAAAAGCTAATGGGTCCAACTCGATTATTCAATTCTATGTGCAAAAGAATTAGCCTCCAAGTTTTACGTACGGAATCCAATTTTCTCACATAGAAACTTGAAATTTGGCACGAGCATTGATTATGTCATAAATAGGAAAAGCTAATGGGTCCCAACTCGATTATTCAATTCAATGCGCAAAAGAATTAGCGTCGAAATTTTATGTACACAATCGAATTTTCTCACATAGAAACTTAAAATTTGGCACGGGCATTGAATATGTTCTAAATAGGAAAAACTAATGGGTCCCAACTCAATTATTTAATTCTATGCGCAAAAGAATTAGCGTCAAAATTTTACGTACGGAATGTTTTGTTCTCACTTTCCAGTGTCATAGAAACGTGAAATTTGGCACGAGCATTGATTGTGTCATAAATAGGAAAAGCTAATGGGTCCCAACTCCACTATTTAATTCTATGAGCAAAAGAATTAGCGTCCAAATGTTACGTACGGAATGTAATTTTCTCACATAGAAACTTAAAATTTGGCACGGGCATTGATTATGTCATAAATAAGAAAAGCTAATGGGTGCTAACTCGATTATTCAATTCTATGTGCAAAAGAATTAGCCTTCAAATTTTACGTACGGAATCCAATTTTCTCACATAGAAACTTGAAATTTGGCACGAGCTTTGATTATGTCATAAATAGGAAAAGCTAATGGGTCCCAACTCGATTATTCAATTCTATGTGCAAAAGAATTAGCCTCCAAATTTTACGTACGGAATCCAATTTTCTCACATAGAAACTTGAAATTTGGCACGAGCATTGATTATGTCATAAATAGGAAAAGCTAATGGGTCCCAACTCGATTATTCAATTCTATGCGCAAAAGAATTAGCGTCCAAATTTTATGTACACTATCCAATTTTCTCACATAGAAACTTAAAATTTGGCACGGCATTGAATATGTTCTAAATAGGAAAAACTAATGGGTCCCAACTCGATTATTCAATTCTATGCGCAAAAGAATTAGCGTCAAAATTTTACGTACGGAATGTTTTGTTCTCACTTTCCAGTGTCATAGAAACGTGAAATTTGGCACGAGCATTGATTGTGTCATAAATAGGAAAAGCTAATGGGTCCCAACTCCATTATTTAATTCTATGAGCAAAAGAATTAGCGTCCAAATGTTACGTACGGAATGTAATTTTCTCACATAGAAACTTAAAATTTGGCACGGGCATTGATTATGTCATAAATAAGAAAAGCTAATGGGTGCTAACTCGATTATTCAATTCTATGTGCAAAAGAATTAGCCTTCAAATTTTACGTACGGAATCCAATTTTCTCACATAGAAACTTGAAATTTGGCACGAGCATTGATTATGTCATAAATAGGAAAAGCTAATGGGTCCCAACTCGATTATTCAATTCTATGCGCAAAAGAATTAGCGTCAAAATTTTATGTACACTATCCAATTTTCTCACATGGAAACTTAAAATTTGGCACGGGCATTGAATATGTTCTAAATAGGAAAAACTAATGGGTCCCAACTCGATTATTCAATTCTATGCGCAAAAGAATTAGCGTCAAAATTTTACGTACGGAATGTATTTTTCTCACTTTCCAGTGTCATAGAAACGTGAAATTTGGCACGGCATTGATTATGTCATAAATAGGAAAAGCTAATGGGTCCAACTCGATTATTCAATTCTATGTGCAAAAGAATTAGCCTCCAAATTTTACGTACGGAATCCAATTTTCTCACATAGAAACTTGAAATTTGGCACGAGCATTGATTATGTCATAAATAGGAAAAGCTAATGGGTCCCAACTCGATTATTCAATTCTATGTGCAAAAGAATTAGCGTCCAAATTTTACATACAGATACCAATTTTCTCACATAGAAACTTGAAATTTGGCACGAGCATTAATTATGTCATAAATAGGAAAAGCTAATGTGTCCCAACTCCATTATTTAATTCTATGAGCAAAAGAATTAGCGTCCAAATGTTACGTACGGAATGTAATTTTCTCACATAGAAACTTAAAATTTGGCACGGGCATTGATTATGTCATAAATAAGAAAAGCTAATGGGTGCTAACTCGATTATTCAATTCTATGTGCAAAAGAATTAGCCTTCAAATTTTACGTACGGAATCCAATTTTCTCACATAGAAACTTGAAATTTGGCACGAGCATTGATTATGTCATAAATAGGAAAAGCTAAATGGTCCCAACTCCGTTATTTAATTCTAGGCACAAAAGAATTAGCGTCCAAGTTTTACGTATGGAATGTAATTTTCTCACATAGAAACTTAAAATTTGGCACGGGCATTGATTATGTCATAAATAGGAAAAGCTAATTGGTCCTAACTCAATTATTCAATTCTATGTGCAAAAGAATTAGCGTCCAAATTTTACGTACAGAATCCAATTTTCTCACATAGAAACTTGAAATTTGGCACGAGCATTGATTATGTCATAAATAGGAAAAGCTAAAGGGTCCCAACTCCGTTATTTAATTCTAGGCACAAAAGAATTAGCGTCCAAGTTTTACGTATGGAATGTAATTTTCTCACATAGAAACTTAAAATTTGGCACGGGCATTGATTATGTCATAAATAGGAAAAGCTAATGGGTCCTAACTAGATTATTCAATTCTATGTGCAAAAGAATTAGCGTCCAAATTTTACATACAGAATCCAATTTTCTCACATAGAAACTTGAAATTTGGCACGAGCATTGATTATGTCATAAATAGGAACAGCTAATGTGTCCCAACTCCATTATTTAATTCTATGAGCAAAAGAATTAGCGTCCAAATGTTACGTACGGAATGTAATTTTCTCACATAGAAACTTAAAATTTGGCACGGGCATTGATTATGTCATAAATAAGAAAAGCTAATGGGTGCTAACTCGATTATTCAATTCTATGTGCAAAAGAATTAGCCTTCAAATTTTACGTACGGAATCCAATTTTCTCACATAGAAACTTGAAATTTGGCACGAGCTTTGATTATGTCATAAATAGGAAAAGCTAATGGGTCCCAACTCGATTATTTAATTCTATGTGCAAAAGAATTAGCCTCCAAATTTTACGTACGGAATCCAATTTTCTCACATAGAAACTTGAAATTTGGCACGAGCATTGATTATGTCATAAATAGGAAAAGCTAATGGGTCCCAACTCGATTATTCAATTCTATGCGCAAAAGAATTAGCGTCCAAATTTTATGTACACTATCCAATTTTCTCACATAGAAACTTAAAATTTGGCACGGGCATTGAATATGTTCTAAATAGGAAAAACTAATGGGTCCCAACTCGATTATTCAATTCTATGCGCAAAAGAATTAGCGTCAAAATTTTACGTACGGAATGTATTTTTCTCACTTTCCAGTGTCATAGAAACGTGAAATTTGGCACGAGCATTGATTATGTCATAAATAGGAAAAGCTAATGGGTCCAACTCGATTATTCAATTCTATGTGCAAAAGAATTAGCCTCCAAATTTTACGTACGGAATCCAATTTTCTCACATAGAAACTTGAAATTTGGCACGAGCATTGATTATGTCATAAATAGGAAAAGCTAATGGGTCCCAACTCGATTATTCAATTCTATGCGCAAAAGAATTAGCGTCCAAATTTTATGTACAGAATCCAATTTTCTCACATAGAAACTTAAAATTTGGCACGGGCATTGAATATGTTCTAAATAGGAAAAACTAATGGGGCCCAACTCGATTATTCAATTCTATGCGCAAAAGAATTAGCGTCACAATTTTACGTACGGAATGTATTTTTCTCACTTTCCAGTGTCATAGAAACGTGAAATTTGGCACGAGCATTGATTATGTCATAAATAGGAAAAGCTAATGGGTCCAACTCGATTATTCAATTCTATGTGCAAAAGAATTAGCCTCCAAATTTTACGTACGGAATCCAATTTTCTCACATAGAAACTTGAAATTTGGCACGAGCATTGATTATGTCATAAATAGGAAAAGCTAATGGGTCCCAACTCGATTGTTCAATTCTATGCGCAAAAGAATTAGCGTCCAAATTTTATGTACACTATCCAATTTTCTCACATAGAAACTTGAAATTTGGCACGGGCATTGAATATGTTCTAAATAGGAAAAACTAATGGGTCCCAACTCGATTATTCAATTCTATGCGCAAAAGAATTAGCGTCAAAATTTTACGTACGGAATGTATTTTTCTCACTTTCCAGTGTCATAGAAACGTGAAATTTGGCACGAGCATTGATTATGTCATAAATAGGAAAAGCTAATGGGTCCCAACTCGATTATTCAATTCTATGTGCAAAAGAATTAGCCTCCAAATTTTACGTACGGAATCCAATTTTCTCACATAGAAACTTGAAATTTGGCACGAGCATTGATTATGTCATAAATAGGAAAAGCTAATGGGTCCCAACTCGATTATTCAATTCTATGCGCAAAAGAATTAGCGTCAAAATTTTACATACGGAATGTATTTTTCTCACTTTCCAGTGTCATAGAAACGTGAAATTTGGCACGAGCATTGATTATGTCATAAATAGGAAAAGCTAATGGGTCCAACTCGATTATTCAATTCTATGTGCAAAAGAATTAGCCTCCAAATTTTACGTACGGAATCCAATTTTCTCACATAGAAACTTGAAATTTGGCACGAGCATTGATTATGTCATAAATAGGAAAAGCTAATGGGTCCCAACTCGATTTTTCAATTCTATGTGCAAAAGAATTAGCCTCCAAATTTTACGTACGGAATCCAATTTTCTCACATAGAAACTTGAAATTTGGCACGAGCATTGATTATGTCATAAATAGGAAAAGCTAATGGGTCCCAACTCGATTATTCAATTCTATGCGCAAAAGAATTAGCGTCCAAATTTTACGTACAGAATCCAATTTTCTCACATAGAAACTTAAAATTTGGAACGGGCATTGAATATGTCCTAAATAGGAAAAACTAATGTGTCTCAACTCGATTATTCAATTCTATGCGCAAAAGAATTAGCGTCAAAATTTTCCGTACGGAATGTATTTTTCTCACTTTCCAGTGTCATAGAAACGTGAAATTTGGCACGAGCATTGATTATGTCATGAATAGGAAAAGCTAATGGGTCCTAACTCGATTATTCAATTCTATGTGCAAAAGAATTAGCGTCAAAATTTTAGGTATGGAATGTATTTTTCTCACTTTCCAGTGTCATAGAAACGTGAAATTTGGCACGAGCATTGATTATGTCATAAATAGGAAAAGCTAATGGGTCCCAACTCCGTTATTTAATTCTAGGCACTAAAGAATTAGCGCCCAAGTTTTACGTAGGGAATTTAATTTTCTCACATAGAAACTTAAAATTTGGCACGGGCATTGATTATGTCATAAATAGGAAAAGCTAAATGGTCCTAACTCAATTATTCAATTCTATGTGCAAAAGAATTAGCGTCAAAATTTTACGTACAGAATCCAATTTTCTCACATAGAAACTTGAAATTTGGCACGAGCATTGATTATGTCATAAATAGGAAAAGCTAAAGGGTCCCAACTCCGTTATTTAATTCTAGGCACAAAAGAATTAGCGTCCAAGTTTTACGTATGGAATGTAATTTTCTCACATAGAAACTTAGAATTTGGCACGGGCATTGATTATGTCATAAATAGGAAAAGCTAATTGGTCCTAACTCAATTATTCAATTCTATGTGCAAAAGAATTAGCGTCCAAATTTTACGTACAGAATCCAATTTTCTCACATAGAAACTTGAAATTTGGCACGAGCATTGATTATGTCATAAATAGGAAAAGCTAAAGGGTCCCAACTCCGTTATTTAATTCTAGGCACAAAAGAATTAGCGTCCAAGTTTTACGTATGGAATGTAATTTTCTCACATAGAAACTTAAAATTTGGCACGGGCATTGATTATGTCATAAATAGGAAAAGCTAATGGGTCCTAACTCAATTATTCAATTCTATGTGCAAAAGAATTAGCGTCCAAATTTTACATACAGAATCCAATTTTCTCACATAGAAACTTGAAATTTGGCACGAGCATTGATTATGTCATAAATAGGAACAGCTAATGTGTCCCAACTCCACTATTTAATTCTATGAGCAAAAGAATTAGCGTCCAAATGTTACGTACGGAATGTAATTTTCTCACATAGAAACTTAAAATTTGGCACGGGCATTGATTATGTCATAAATAAGAAAAGCTAATGGGTGCTAACTCGATTATTCAATTCTATGTGCAAAAGAATTAGCCTTCAAATTTTACGTACGGAATCCAATTTTCTCACATAGAAACTTGAAATTTGGCACGAGCTTTGATTATGTCATAAATAGGAAAAGCTAATGGGTCCCAACTCGATTATTCAATTCTATGCGCAAAAGAATTAGCGTCCAAATTTTATGTACACTATCCAATTTTCTCACATAGAAACTTAAAATTTGGCACGGCATTGAATATGTTCTAAATAGGAAAAACTAATGGGTCCCAACTCGATTATTCAATTCTATGCGCAAAAGAATTAGCGTCAAAATTTTACGTACGGAATGTTTTGTTCTCACTTTCCAGTGTCATAGAAACTTGAAATTTGGCACGAGCATTGATTATGTCATAAATAGGAAAAGCTAATGGGTCCCAACTCGATTATTCAATTCTATGCGCAAAAGAATTAGCGTCCAAATTTTACGTACAGAATCCAATTTTCTCACATAGAAACTTAAAATTTGGAACGGGCATTGAATATGTCCTAAATAGGAAAAACTAATGTGTCTCAACTCGATTATTCAATTCTATGCGCAAAAGAATTAGCGTCAAAATTTTACGTACGGAATGTATTTTTCTCACTTTCCAGTGTCATAGAAACGTGAAATTTGGCACGAGCATTGATTATGTCATGAATAGGAAAAGCTAATGGGTCCTAACTCGATTATTCAATTCTATGTGCAAAAGAATTAGCGTCAAAATTTTAGGTATGGAATGTATTTTTCTCACTTTCCAGTGTCATAGAAACGTGAAATTTGGCACAAGCATTGATTATGTCATAAATAGGAAAAGCTAATGGGTCCCAACTCCGTTATTTAATTCTAGGCACTAAAGAATTAGCGCCCAAGTTTTACGTAGGGAATTTAATTTTCTCACATAGAAACTTAAAATTTGGCACGGGCATTGATTATGTCATAAATAGGAAAAGCTAAATGGTCCTAACTCAATTATTCAATTCTATGTGCAAAAGAATTAGCGTCAAAATTTTACGTACAGAATCCAATTTTCTCACATAGAAACTTGAAATTTGGCACGAGCATTGATTATGTCATAAATAGGAAAAGCTAAAGGGTCCCAACTCCGTTATTTAATTCTAGGCACAAAAGAATTAGCGTCCAAGTTTTACGTATGGAATCCAATTTTCTCACATAGAAACTTGAAATTTGGCACGAGCATTGATTATGTCATAAATAGGAAAAGCTAATGGGTCCCAACTCGATTATTCAATTCTATGCGCAAAAGAATTAGCGTCCAAATTTTATGTACACTATCCAATTTTCTCACATAGAAACTTGAAATTTGGCACGGGCATTGAATATGTTCTAAATAGGAAAAACTAATGGGTCCCAACTCGATTATTCAATTCTATGCGCAAAAGAATTAGCGTCAAAATTTTACGTACGGAATGTATTTTTCTCACTTTCCAGTGTCATAGAAACGTGAAATTTGGCACGAGCATTGATTATGTCATAAATAGGAAAAGCTAATGGGTCCCAACTCGATTATTCAATTCTATGCACAAAAGAATTAGCCTTCAAATTTTGCGTACGGAATCCAATTTTCTCACATAGAAACTTGAAATTTGGCACGAGCATTGATTATGTCATAAATAGGAAAAGCTAATGGGTCCCAACTCGATTATTCAATTCTATGTGCAAAAGAATTAGCCTCCAAATTTTACGTACGGAATCCAATTTTCTCACATAGAAACTTGAAATTTGGCACGAGCATTGATTATGTCATAAATAGGAAAAGCTAATGGGTCCCAACTCGATTATTCAATTCTATGCGCAAAAGAATTAGCGTCAAAATTTTACATACGGAATGTATTTTTCTCACTTTCCAGTGTCATAGAAACGTGAAATTTGGCACGAGCATTGATTATGTCATAAATAGGAAAAGCTAATGGGTCCAACTCGATTATTCAATTCTATGTGCAAAAGAATTAGCCTCCAAATTTTACGTACGGAATCCAATTTTCTCACATAGAAACTTGAAATTTGGCACGAGCATTGATTATGTCATAAATAGGAAAAGCTAATGGGTCCCAACTCGATTTTTCAATTCTATGTGCAAAAGAATTAGCCTCCAAATTTTACGTACGGAATCCAATTTTCTCACATAGAAACTTGAAATTTGGCACGAGCATTGATTATGTCATAAATAGGAAAGGCTAATGGGTCCCAACTCGATTATTCAATTCTATGCGCAAAAGAATTAGCGTCCAAATTTTACGTACAGAATCCAATTTTCTCACATAGAAACTTAAAATTTGGAACGGGCATTGAATATGTCCTAAATAGGAAAAACTAATGTGTCTCAACTCGATTATTCAATTCTATGCGCAAAAGAATTAGCGTCAAAATTTTCCGTACGGAATGTATTTTTCTCACTTTCCAGTGTCATAGAAACGTGAAATTTGGCACGAGCATTGATTATGTCATGAATAGGAAAAGCTAATGGGTCCTAACTCGATTATTCAATTCTATGTGCAAAAGAATTAGCGTCAAAATTTTAGGTATGGAATGTATTTTTCTCACTTTCCAGTGTCATAGAAACGTGAAATTTGGCACGAGCATTGATTATGTCATAAATAGGAAAAGCTAATGGGTCCCAACTCCGTTATTTAATTCTAGGCACTAAAGAATTAGCGCCCAAGTTTTACGTAGGGAATTTAATTTTCTCACATAGAAACTTAAAATTTGGCACGGGCATTGATTATGTCATAAATAGGAAAAGCTAAATGGTCCTAACTCAATTATTCAATTCTATGTGCAAAAGAATTAGCGTCAAAATTTTACGTACAGAATCCAATTTTCTCACATAGAAACTTGAAATTTGGCACGAGCATTGATTATGTCATAAATAGGAAAAGCTAAAGGGTCCCAACTCCGTTATTTAATTCTAGGCACAAAAGAATTAGCGTCCAAGTTTTACGTATGGAATGTAATTTTCTCACATAGAAACTTAAAATTTGGCACGGGCATTGATTATGTCATAAATAGGAAAAGCTAATGGGTCCTAACTCAATTATTCAATTCTATGTGCAAAAGAATTAGCGTCCAAATTTTACATACAGAATCCAATTTTCTCACATAGAAACTTGAAATTTGGCACGAGCATTGATTATGTCATAAATAGGAACAGCTAATGTGTCCCAACTCCACTATTTAATTCTATGAGCAAAAGAATTAGCGTCCAAATGTTACGTACGGAATGTAATTTTCTCACATAGAAACTTAAAATTTGGCACGGGCATTGATTATGTCATAAATAAGAAAAGCTAATGGGTGCTAACTCGATTATTCAATTCTATGTGCAAAAGAATTAGCCTTCAAATTTTACGTACGGAATCCAATTTTCTCACATAGAAACTTGAAATTTGGCACGAGCTTTGATTATGTCATAAATAGGAAAAGCTAATGGGTCCCAACTCGATTATTCAATTCTATGTGCAAAAGAATTAGCCTCCAAATTTTACGTACGGAATCCAATTTTCTCACATAGAAACTTGAAATTTGGCACGAGCATTGATTATGTCATAAATAGGAAAAGCTAATGGGTCCCAACTCGATTATTCAATTCTATGCGCAAAAGAATTAGCGTCCAAATTTTATGTACACTATCCAATTTTCTCACATAGAAACTTAAAATTTGGCACGGCATTGAATATGTTCTAAATAGGAAAAACTAATGGGTCCCAACTCGATTATTCAATTCTATGCGCAAAAGAATTAGCGTCAAAATTTTACGTACGGAATGTTTTGTTCTCACTTTCCAGTGTCATAGAAACGTGAAATTTGGCACGAGCATTGATTGTGTCATAAATAGGAAAAGCTAATGGGTCCCAACTCCATTATTTAATTCTATGAGCAAAAGAATTAGCGTCCAAATGTTACGTACGGAATCCAATTTTCTCACATAGAAACTTGAAATTTGGCACGAGCATTGATTATGTCATAAATAGGAAAAGCTAATGGGTCCCAACTCGATTATTCAATTCTATGCGCAAAAGAATTAGCGTCCAAATTTTACGTACAGAATCCAATTTTCTCACATAGAAACTTAAAATTTGGAACGGGCATTGAATATGTCCTAAATAGGAAAAACTAATGTGTCTCAACTCGATTATTCAATTCTATGCGCAAAAGAATTAGCGTCAAAATTTTACGTACGGAATGTATTTTTCTCACTTTCCAGTGTCATAGAAACGTGAAATTTGGCACGAGCATTGATTATGTCATGAATAGGAAAAGCTAATGGGTCCTAACTCGATTATTCAATTCTATGTGCAAAAGAATTAGCGTCAAAATTTTAGGTATGGAATGTATTTTTCTCACTTTCCAGTGTCATAGAAACGTGAAATTTGGCACAAGCATTGATTATGTCATAAATAGGAAAAGCTAATGGGTCCCAACTCCGTTATTTAATTCTAGGCACTAAAGAATTAGCGCCCAAGTTTTACGTAGGGAATTTAATTTTCTCACATAGAAACTTAAAATTTGGCACGGGCATTGATTATGTCATAAATAGGAAAAGCTAAATGGTCCTAACTCAATTATTCAATTCTATGTGCAAAAGAATTAGCGTCAAAATTTTACGTACAGAATCCAATTTTCTCACATAGAAACTTGAAATTTGGCACGAGCATTGATTATGTCATAAATAGGAAAAGCTAAAGGGTCCCAACTCCGTTATTTAATTGTAGGCACAAAAGAATTAGCGTCCAAGTTTTACGTATGGAATCCAATTTTCTCACATAGAAACTTGAAATTTGGCACGAGCATTGATTATGTCATAAATAGGAAAAGCTAATGGGTCCCAACTCGATTATTCAATTCTATGCGCAAAAGAATTAGCGTCCAAATTTTATGTACACTATCCAATTTTCTCACATAGAAACTTTAAATTTGGCACGGGCATTGAATATGTTCTAAATAGGAAAAACTAATGGGTCCCAACTCGATTATTCAATTCTATGCGCAAAAGAATTAGCGTCAAAATTTTACGTACGGAATGTATTTTTCTCACTTTCCAGTGTCATAGAAACGTGAAATTTGGCACGAGCATTGATTATGTCATAAATAGGAAAAGCTAATGGGTCCCAACTCGATTATTCAATTCTATGCACAAAAGAATTAGCCTTCAAATTTTGCGTACGGAATCCAATTTTCTCACATAGAAACTTGAAATTTGGCACGAGCATTGATTATGTCATAAATAGGAAAAGCTAATGGGTCCCAACTCGATTATTCAATTCTATGTGCAAAAGAATTAGCCTCCAAATTTTACGTACGGAATCCAATTTTCTCACATAGAAACTTGAAATTTGGCACGAGCATTGATTATGTCATAAATAGGAAAAGCTAATGGGTCCCAACTCGATTATTCAATTCTATGCGCAAAAGAATTAGCGTCAAAATTTTACATACGGAATGTATTTTTCTCACTTTCCAGTGTCATAGAAACGTGAAATTTGGCACGAGCATTGATTATGTCATAAATAGGAAAAGCTAATGGGTCCAACTCGATTATTCAATTCTATGTGCAAAAGAATTAGCCTCCAAATTTTACGTACGGAATCCAATTTTCTCACATAGAAACTTGAAATTTGGCACGAGCATTGATTATGTCATAAATAGGAAAAGCTAATGGGTCCCAACTCGATTTTTCAATTCTATGTGCAAAAGAATTAGCCTCCAAATTTTACGTACGGAATCCAATTTTCTCACATAGAAACTTGAAATTTGGCACGAGCATTGATTATGTCATAAATAGGAAAGGCTAATGGGTCCCAACTCGATTATTCAATTCTATGCGCAAAAGAATTAGCGTCCAAATTTTACGTACAGAATCCAATTTTCTCACATAGAAACTTAAAATTTGGAACGGGCATTGAATATGTCCTAAATAGGAAAAACTAATGTGTCTCAACTCGATTATTCAATTCTATGCGCAAAAGAATTAGCGTCAAAATTTTCCGTACGGAATGTATTTTTCTCACTTTCCAGTGTCATAGAAACGTGAAATTTGGCACGAGCATTGATTATGTCATGAATAGGAAAAGCTAATGGGTCCTAACTCGATTATTCAATTCTATGTGCAAAAGAATTAGCGTCAAAATTTTAGGTATGGAATGTATTTTTCTCACTTTCCAGTGTCATAGAAACGTGAAATTTGGCACGAGCATTGATTATGTCATAAATAGGAAAAGCTAATGGGTCCCAACTCCGTTATTTAATTCTAGGCACTAAAGAATTAGCGCCCAAGTTTTACGTAGGGAATTTAATTTTCTCACATAGAAACTTAAAATTTGGCACGGGCATTGATTATGTCATAAATAGGAAAAGCTAAATGGTCCTAACTCAATTATTCAATTCTATGTGCAAAAGAATTAGCGTCAAAATTTTACGTACAGAATCCAATTTTCTCACATAGAAACTTGAAATTTGGCACGAGCATTGATTATGTCATAAATAGGAAAAGCTAAAGGGTCCCAACTCCGTTATTTAATTCTAGGCACAAAAGAATTAGCGTCCAAGTTTTACGTATGGAATGTAATTTTCTCACATAGAAACTTAAAATTTGGCACGGGCATTGATTATGTCATAAATAGGAAAAGCTAATGGGTCCTAACTCAATTATTCAATTCTATGTGCAAAAGAATTAGCGTCCAAATTTTACATACAGAATCCAATTTTCTCACATAGAAACTTGAAATTTGGCACGAGCATTGATTATGTCATAAATAGGAACAGCTAATGTGTCCCAACTCCACTATTTAATTCTATGAGCAAAAGAATTAGCGTCCAAATGTTACGTACGGAATGTAATTTTCTCACATAGAAACTTAAAATTTGGCACGGGCATTGATTATGTCATAAATAAGAAAAGCTAATGGGTGCTAACTCGATTATTCAATTCTATGTGCAAAAGAATTAGCCTTCAAATTTTACGTACGGAATCCAATTTTCTCACATAGAAACTTGAAATTTGGCACGAGCTTTGATTATGTCATAAATAGGAAAAGCTAATGGGTCCCAACTCGATTATTCAATTCTATGTGCAAAAGAATTAGCCTCCAAATTTTACGTACGGAATCCAATTTTCTCACATAGAAACTTGAAATTTGGCACGAGCATTGATTATGTCATAAATAGGAAAAGCTAATGGGTCCCAACTCGATTATTCAATTCTATGCGCAAAAGAATTAGCGTCCAAATTTTATGTACACTATCCAATTTTCTCACATAGAAACTTAAAATTTGGCACGGCATTGAATATGTTCTAAATAGGAAAAACTAATGGGTCCCAACTCGATTATTCAATTCTATGCGCAAAAGAATTAGCGTCAAAATTTTACGTACGGAATGTTTTGTTCTCACTTTCCAGTGTCATAGAAACGTGAAATTTGGCACGAGCATTGATTGTGTCATAAATAGGAAAAGCTAATGGGTCCCAACTCCATTATTTAATTCTATGAGCAAAAGAATTAGCGTCCAAATGTTACGTACGGAATCCAATTTTCTCACATAGAAACTTGAAATTTGGCACGAGCATTGATTATGTCATAAATAGGAAAAGCTAATGGGTCCCAACTCGATTATTCAATTCTATGCGCAAAAGAATTAGCGTCCAAATTTTACGTACAGAATCCAATTTTCTCACATAGAAACTTAAAATTTGGAACGGGCATTGAATATGTCCTAAATAGGAAAAACTAATGTGTCTCAACTCGATTATTCAATTCTATGCGCAAAAGAATTAGCGTCAAAATTTTACGTACGGAATGTATTTTTCTCACTTTCCAGTGTCATAGAAACGTGAAATTTGGCACGAGCATTGATTATGTCATGAATAGGAAAAGCTAATGGGTCCTAACTCGATTATTCAATTCTATGTGCAAAAGAATTAGCGTCAAAATTTTAGGTATGGAATGTATTTTTCTCACTTTCCAGTGTCATAGAAACGTGAAATTTGGCACAAGCATTGATTATGTCATAAATAGGAAAAGCTAATGGGTCCCAACTCCGTTATTTAATTCTAGGCACTAAAGAATTAGCGCCCAAGTTTTACGTAGGGAATTTAATTTTCTCACATAGAAACTTAAAATTTGGCACGGGCATTGATTATGTCATAAATAGGAAAAGCTAAATGGTCCTAACTCAATTATTCAATTCTATGTGCAAAAGAATTAGCGTCAAAATTTTACGTACAGAATCCAATTTTCTCACATAGAAACTTGAAATTTGGCACGAGCATTGATTATGTCATAAATAGGAAAAGCTAAAGGGTCCCAACTCCGTTATTTAATTGTAGGCACAAAAGAATTAGCGTCCAAGTTTTACGTATGGAATCCAATTTTCTCACATAGAAACTTGAAATTTGGCACGAGCATTGATTATGTCATAAATAGGAAAAGCTAATGGGTCCCAACTCGATTATTCAATTCTATGCGCAAAAGAATTAGCGTCCAAATTTTATGTACACTATCCAATTTTCTCACATAGAAACTTTAAATTTGGCACGGGCATTGAATATGTTCTAAATAGGAAAAACTAATGGGTCCCAACTCGATTATTCAATTCTATGCGCAAAAGAATTAGCGTCAAAATTTTACGTACGGAATGTATTTTTCTCACTTTCCAGTGTCATAGAAACGTGAAATTTGGCACGAGCATTGATTATGTCATAAATAGGAAAAGCTAATGGGTCCCAACTCGATTATTCAATTCTATGCACAAAAGAATTAGCCTTCAAATTTTGCGTACGGAATCCAATTTTCTCACATAGAAACTTGAAATTTGGCACGAGCATTGATTATGTCATAAATAGGAAAAGCTAATGGGTCCCAACTCGATTATTCAATTCTATGTGCAAAAGAATTAGCCTCCAAATTTTACGTACGGAATCCAATTTTCTCACATAGAAACTTGAAATTTGGCACGAGCATTGATTATGTCATAAATAGGAAAAGCTAATGGGTCCCAACTCGATTATTCAATTCTATGCGCAAAAGAATTAGCGTCAAAATTTTACATACGGAATGTATTTTTCTCACTTTCCAGTGTCATAGAAACGTGAAATTTGGCACGAGCATTGATTATGTCATAAATAGGAAAAGCTAATGGGTCCAACTCGATTATTCAATTCTATGTGCAAAAGAATTAGCCTCCAAATTTTACGTACGGAATCCAATTTTCTCACATAGAAACTTGAAATTTGGCACGAGCATTGATTATGTCATAAATAGGAAAAGCTAATGGGTCCCAACTCGATTTTTCAATTCTATGTGCAAAAGAATTAGCCTCCAAATTTTACGTACGGAATCCAATTTTCTCACATAGAAACTTGAAATTTGGCACGAGCATTGATTATGTCATAAATAGGAAAGGCTAATGGGTCCCAACTCGATTATTCAATTCTATGCGCAAAAGAATTAGCGTCCAAATTTTACGTACAGAATCCAATTTTCTCACATAGAAACTTAAAATTTGGAACGGGCATTGAATATGTCCTAAATAGGAAAAACTAATGTGTCTCAACTCGATTATTCAATTCTATGCGCAAAAGAATTAGCGTCAAAATTTTCCGTACGGAATGTATTTTTCTCACTTTCCAGTGTCATAGAAACGTGAAATTTGGCACGAGCATTGATTATGTCATGAATAGGAAAAGCTAATGGGTCCTAACTCGATTATTCAATTCTATGTGCAAAAGAATTAGCGTCAAAATTTTAGGTATGGAATGTATTTTTCTCACTTTCCAGTGTCATAGAAACGTGAAATTTGGCACGAGCATTGATTATGTCATAAATAGGAAAAGCTAATGGGTCCCAACTCCGTTATTTAATTCTAGGCACTAAAGAATTAGCGCCCAAGTTTTACGTAGGGAATTTAATTTTCTCACATAGAAACTTAAAATTTGGCACGGGCATTGATTATGTCATAAATAGGAAAAGCTAAATGGTCCTAACTCAATTATTCAATTCTATGTGCAAAAGAATTAGCGTCAAAATTTTACGTACAGAATCCAATTTTCTCACATAGAAACTTGAAATTTGGCACGAGCATTGATTATGTCATAAATAGGAAAAGCTAAAGGGTCCCAACTCCGTTATTTAATTCTAGGCACAAAAGAATTAGCGTCCAAGTTTTACGTATGGAATGTAATTTTCTCACATAGAAACTTAAAATTTGGCACGGGCATTGATTATGTCATAAATAGGAAAAGCTAATGGGTCCTAACTCAATTATTCAATTCTATGTGCAAAAGAATTAGCGTCCAAATTTTACATACAGAATCCAATTTTCTCACATAGAAACTTGAAATTTGGCACGAGCATTGATTATGTCATAAATAGGAACAGCTAATGTGTCCCAACTCCACTATTTAATTCTATGAGCAAAAGAATTAGCGTCCAAATGTTACGTACGGAATGTAATTTTCTCACATAGAAACTTAAAATTTGGCACGGGCATTGATTATGTCATAAATAAGAAAAGCTAATGGGTGCTAACTCGATTATTCAATTCTATGTGCAAAAGAATTAGCCTTCAAATTTTACGTACGGAATCCAATTTTCTCACATAGAAACTTGAAATTTGGCACGAGCTTTGATTATGTCATAAATAGGAAAAGCTAATGGGTCCCAACTCGATTATTCAATTCTATGTGCAAAAGAATTAGCCTCCAAATTTTACGTACGGAATCCAATTTTCTCACATAGAAACTTGAAATTTGGCACGAGCATTGATTATGTCATAAATAGGAAAAGCTAATGGGTCCCAACTCGATTATTCAATTCTATGCGCAAAAGAATTAGCGTCCAAATTTTATGTACACTATCCAATTTTCTCACATAGAAACTTAAAATTTGGCACGGCATTGAATATGTTCTAAATAGGAAAAACTAATGGGTCCCAACTCGATTATTCAATTCTATGCGCAAAAGAATTAGCGTCAAAATTTTACGTACGGAATGTTTTGTTCTCACTTTCCAGTGTCATAGAAACGTGAAATTTGGCACGAGCATTGATTGTGTCATAAATAGGAAAAGCTAATGGGTCCCAACTCCATTATTTAATTCTATGAGCAAAAGAATTAGCGTCCAAATGTTACGTACGGAATGTAATTTTCTCACATAGAAACTTAAAATTTGGCACGGGCATTGATTATGTCATAAATAAGAAAAGCTAATGGGTGCTAACTCGATTATTCAATTCTATGTGCAAAAGAATTAGCCTTCAAATTTTACGTACGGAATCCAATTTTCTCACATAGAAACTTGAAATTTGGCACGAGCATTGATTATGTCATAAATAGGAAAAGCTAATGTATCCCAACTCGATTATTCAATTCTATGCGCAAAAGAATTAGCGTCAAAATTTTATGTACACTATCCAATTTTCTCACATGGAAACTTAAAATTTGGCACGGGCATTGAATATGTTCTAAATAGGAAAAACTAATGGGTCCCAACTCGATTATTCAATTCTATGCGCAAAAGAATTAGCGTCAAAATTTTACGTACGGAATGTATTTTTCTCACTTTCCAGTGTCATAGAAACGTGAAATTTGGCACGGCATTGATTATGTCATAAATAGGAAAAGCTAATGGGTCCAACTCGATTATTCAATTCTATGTGCAAAAGAATTAGCCTCCAAATTTTACGTACGGAATCCAATTTTCTCACATAGAAACTTGAAATTTGGCACGAGCATTGATTATGTCATAAATAGGAAAAGCTAATGGGTCCCAACTCGATTATTCAATTCTATGTGCAAAAGAATTAGCGTCCAAATTTTACATACAGAAACCAATTTTCTCACATAGAAACTTGAAATTTGGCACGAGCATTGATTATGTCATAAATAGGAAAAGCTAATGTGTCCCAACTCCATTATTTAATTCTATGAGCAAAAGAATTAGCGTCCAAATGTTACGTACGGAATGTAATTTTCTCACATAGAAACTTAAAATTTGGCACGGGCATTGATTATGTCATAAATAAGAAAAGCTAATGGGTGCTAACTCGATTATTCAATTCTATGTGCAAAAGAATTAGCCTTCAAATTTTACGTACGGAATCCAATTTTCTCACATAGAAACTTGAAATTTGGCACGAGCATTGATTATGTCATAAATAGGAAAAGCTAAATGGTCCCAACTCCGTTATTTAATTCTAGGCACAAAAGAATTAGCGTCCAAGTTTTACGTATGGAATGTAATTTTCTCACATAGAAACTTAAAATTTGGCACGGGCATTGATTATGTCATAAATAGGAAAAGCTAATTGGTCCTAACTCAATTATTCAATTCTATGTGCAAAAGAATTAGCGTCCAAATTTTACGTACAGAATCCAATTTTCTCACATAGAAACTTGAAATTTGGCACGAGCATTGATTATGTCATAAATAGGAAAAGCTAAAGGGTCCCAACTCCGTTATTTAATTCTAGGCACAAAAGAATTAGCGTCCAAGTTTTACGTATGGAATGTAATTTTCTCACATAGAAACTTAAAATTTGGCACGGGCATTGATTATGTCATAAATAGGAAAAGCTAATGGGTCCTAACTAGATTATTCAATTCTATGTGCAAAAGAATTAGCGTCCAAATTTTACATACAGAATCCAATTTTCTCACATAGAAACTTGAAATTTGGCACGAGCATTGATTATGTCATAAATAGGAACAGCTAATGTGTCCCAACTCCATTATTTAATTCTATGAGCAAAAGAATTAGCGTCCAAATGTTACGTACGGAATGTAATTTTCTCACATAGAAACTTAAAATTTGGCACGGGCATTGATTATGTCATAAATAAGAAAAGCTAATGGGTGCTAACTCGATTATTCAATTCTATGTGCAAAAGAATTAGCCTTCAAATTTTACGTACGGAATCCAATTTTCTCACATAGAAACTTGAAATTTGGCACGAGCTTTGATTATGTCATAAATAGGAAAAGCTAATGGGTCCCAACTCGATTATTTAATTCTATGTGCAAAAGAATTAGCCTCCAAATTTTACGTACGGAATCCAATTTTCTCACATAGAAACTTGAAATTTGGCACGAGCATTGATTATGTCATAAATAGGAAAAGCTAATGGGTCCCAACTCGATTATTCAATTCTATGCGCAAAAGAATTAGCGTCCAAATTTTATGTACACTATCCAATTTTCTCACATAGAAACTTAAAATTTGGCACGGGCATTGAATATGTTCTAAATAGGAAAAACTAATGGGTCCCAACTCGATTATTCAATTCTATGCGCAAAAGAATTAGCGTCAAAATTTTACGTACGGAATGTATTTTTCTCACTTTCCAGTGTCATAGAAACGTGAAATTTGGCACGAGCATTGATTATGTCATAAATAGGAAAAGCTAATGGGTCCAACTCGATTATTCAATTCTATGTGCAAAAGAATTAGCCTCCAAATTTTACGTACGGAATCCAATTTTCTCACATAGAAACTTGAAATTTGGCACGAGCATTGATTATGTCATAAATAGGAAAAGCTAATGGGTCCCAACTCGATTATTCAATTCTATGCGCAAAAGAATTAGCGTCCAAATTTTATGTACAGAATCCAATTTTCTCACATAGAAACTTAAAATTTGGCACGGGCATTGAATATGTTCTAAATAGGAAAAACTAATGGGGCCCAACTCGATTATTCAATTCTTTGCGCAAAAGAATTAGCGTCAAAATTTTACGTACGGAATGTATTTTTCTCACTTTCCAGTGTCATAGAAACGTGAAATTTGGCACGAGCATTGATTATGTCATAAATAGGAAAAGCTAATGGGTCCAACTCGATTATTCAATTCTATGTGCAAAAGAATTAGCCTCCAAATTTTACGTACGGAATCCAATTTTCTCACATAGAAACTTGAAATTTGGCACGAGCATTGATTATGTCATAAATAGGAAAAGCTAATGGGTCCCAACTCGATTATTCAATTCTATGCGCAAAAGAATTAGCCTTCAAATTTTACGTACGGAATCCAATTTTCTCACATAGAAACTTGAAATTTGGCACGAGCATTGATTATGTCATAAATAGGAAAAGCTAATGGGTCCCAACTCGATTATTCAATTCTATGTGCAAAAGAATTAGCCTCCAAATTTTACGTACGGAATCCAATTTTCTCACATAGAAACTTGAAATTTGGCACGAGCATTGATTATGTCATAAATAGGAAAAGCTAATGGGTCCCAACTCGATTATTCAATTCTATGCGCAAAAGAATTCGCGTCCAAATTTTATGTACACTATCCAATTTTCTCACATAGAAACTTAAAATTTGGCACGGGCATTGAATATGTTCTAAATAGGAAAAACTAATGGGTCCCAACTCGATTATTCAATTCTATGCGCAAAAGAATTAGCGTCAAAATTTTACGTACGGAATGTATTTTTCTCAATTTCCAGTGTCATAGAAATGTGAAATTTGGCACGAGCATTGATTATGTCATAAATAGGAAAAGCTAATGGGTCCAACTCGATTATTCAATTCTATGTGCAAAAGAATTAGCCTCCAAATTTTACGTACGGAATCCAATTTTCTCACATAGAAACTTGAAATTTGGCACGAGCATTGATTATGTCATAAATAGGAAAAGCTAATGGGTCCCAACTCGATTTTTCAATTCTATGTGCAAAAGAATTAGCCTCCAAATTTTACGTACGGAATCCAATTTTCTCACATAGAAACTTGAAATTTGGCACGAGCATTGATTATGTCATAAATAGGAAAAGCTAATGGGTCCCAACTCGATTATTCAATTCTATGCGCAAAAGAATTAGCGTCCAAATTTTACGTACAGAATCCAATTTTCTCACATAGAAACTTAAAATTTGGAACGGGCATTGAATATGTCCTAAATAGGAAAAACTAATGTGTCTCAACTCGATTATTCAATTCTATGCGCAAAAGAATTAGCGTCAAAATTTTCCGTACGGAATGTATTTTTCTCACTTTCCAGTGTCATAGAAACGTGAAATTTGGCACGAGCATTGATTATGTCATGAATAGGAAAAGCTAATGGGTCCTAACTCGATTATTCAATTCTATGTGCAAAAGAATTAGCGTCAAAATTTTAGGTATGGAATGTATTTTTCTCACTTTCCAGTGTCATAGAAACGTGAAATTTGGCACGAGCATTGATTATGTCATAAATAGGAAAAGCTAATGGGTCCCAACTCCGTTATTTAATTCTAGGCACTAAAGAATTAGCGCCCAAGTTTTACGTATGGAATGTAATTTTCTCACATAGAAACTTAAAATTTGGCACGGGCATTGATTATGTCATAAATAGGAAAAGCTAATTGGTCCTAACTCAATTATTCAATTCTATGTGCAAAAGAATTAGCGTCCAAATTTTACGTACAGAATCCAATTTTCTCACATAGAAACTTGAAATTTGGCACGAGCATTGATTATGTCATAAATAGGAAAAGCTAAAGGGTCCCAACTCCGTTATTTAATTCTAGGCACAAAAGAATTAGCGTCCAAGTTTTACGCATGGAATGTAATTTTCTCACATAGAAACTTAAAATTTGGCACGGGCATTGATTATGTCATAAATAGGAAAAGCTAATGGGTCCTAACTAGATTATTCAATTCTATGTGCAAAAGAATTAGCGTCCAAATTTTACATACAGAATCCAATTTTCTCACATAGAAACTTGAAATTTGGCACGAGCATTGATTATGTCATAAATAGGAACAGCTAATGTGTCCCAACTCCATTATTTAATTCTATGAGCAAAAGAATTAGCGTCCAAATGTTACGTACGGAATGTAATTTTCTCACATAGAAACTTAAAATTTGGCACGGGCATTGATTATGTCATAAATAAGAAAAGCTAATGGGTGCTAACTCGATTATTCAATTCTATGTGCAAAAGAATTAGCCTTCAAATTTTACGTACGGAATCCAATTTTCTCACATAGAAACTTGAAATTTGGCACGAGCTTTGATTATGTCATAAATAGGAAAAGCTAATGGGTCCCAACTCGATTATTCAATTCTATGTGCAAAAGAATTAGCCTCCAAATTTTACGTACGGAATCCAATTTTCTCACATAGAAACTTGAAATTTGGCACGAGCATTGATTATGTCATAAATAGGAAAAGCTAATGGGTCCCAACTCGATTATTCAATTCTATGCGCAAAAGAATTAGCGTCCACTTTTTATGTACACTATCCAATTTTCTCACATAGAAACTTAAAATTTGGCACGGCATTGAATATGTTCTAAATAGGAAAAACTAATGGGTCCCAACTCGATTATTCAATTCTATGCGCAAAAGAATTAGCGTCAAAATTTTACGTACGGAATGTATTTTTCTCACTTTCCAGTGTCATAGAAACGTGAAATTTGGCACGAGCATTGATTATGTCATAAATAGGAAAAACTAATGGGTCCAACTCGATTATTCAATTCTATGTGCAAAAGAATTAGCCTCCAAATTTTACGTACGGAATCCAATTTTCTCACATAGAAACTTGAAATTTGGCACGAGCATTGATTATGTCATAAATAGGAAAAGCAAATGGGTCCCAACTCGATTATTCAATTCTATGCGCAAAAGAATTAGCGTCCAAATTTTATGTACAGAATCCAATTTTCTCACATAGAATCTTAAAATTTGGCACGGGCATTGAATATGTTCTAAATAGGAAAAACTAATGGGGCCCAACTCGATTATTCAATTCTATGCGCAAAAGAATTAGCGTCAAAATTTTACGTACGGAATGTATTTTTCTCACTTTCCAGTGTCATAGAAACGTGAAATTTGGCACGAGCATTGATTATGTCATAAATAGGAAAAGCTAATGGGTCCAACTCGATTATTCAATTCTATGTGCAAAAGAATTAGCCTCCAAATTTTACGTACGGAATCCAATTTTCTCACATAGAAACTTGAAATTTGGCACGAGCATTGATTATGTCATAAATAGGAAAAGCTAATGGGTCCCAACTCGATTATTCAATTCTATGCGCAAAAGAATTAGCGTCCAAATTTTATGTACACTATCCAATTTTCTCACATAGAAACTTGAAATTTGGCACGGGCATTGAATATGTTCTAAATAGGAAAAACTAATGGGTCCCAACTCGATTATTCAATTCTATGCGCAAAAGAATTAGCGTCAAAATTTTACGTACGGAATGTATTTTTCTCACTTTCCAGTGTCATAGAAACGTGAAATTTGGCACGAGCATTGATTATGTCATAAATAGGAAAAGCTAATGGGTCCCAACTCGATTTTTCAATTCTATGTGCAAAAGAATTAGCCTCCAAATTTTACGTACGGAATCCAATTTTCTCACATAGAAACTTGAAATTTGGCACGAGCATTGATTATGTCATAAATAGGAAAAGCTAATGGGTCCCAACTCGATTATTCAATTCTATGCGCAAAAGAATTAGCCTTCAAATTTTACGTACGGAATCCAATTTTCTCACATAGAAACTTGAAATTTGGCACGAGCATTGATTATGTCATAAATAGGAAAAGCTAATGGGTCCCAACTCGATTATTCAATTCTATGTGCAAAAGAATTAGCCTCCAAATTTTACGTACGGAATCCAATTTTCTCACATAGAAACTTGAAATTTGGCACGAGCATTGATTATGTCATAAATAGGAAAAGCTAATGGGTCCCAACTCGATTATTCAATTCTATGTGCAAAAGAATTAGCCTCCAAATTTTACGTACGGAATCCAATTTTCTCACATAGAAACTTGAAATTTGGCACGAGCATTGATTATGTCATAAATAGGAAAAGCTAATGGGTCCCAACTCGATTATTCAATTCTATGCGCAAAAGAATTAGCGTCAAAATTTTACGTACGGAATGTATTTTTCTCACTTTCCAGTGTCATAGAAACGTGAAATTTGGCACGAGCATTGATTATGTCATAAATAGGAAAAGCTAATGGGTCCAACTCGATTATTCAATTCTATGTGCAAAAGAATTAGCCTCCAAATTTTACGTACGGAATCCAATTTTCTCACATAGAAACTTGAATTTTGGCACGAGCATTGATTATGTCATAAATAGGAAAAGCTAATGGGTCCCAACTCGATTTTTCAATTCTATGTGCAAAAGAATTAGCCTCCAAATTTTACGTACGGAATCCAATTTTCTCACATAGAAACTTGAAATTTGCCACGAGCATTGATTATGTCATAAATAGGAGAAGCTAATGGGTCCCAACTCGATTATTCAATTCTATGCGCAAAAGAATTAGCGTCAAAATTTTATGTACACTATCCAATTTTCTCACATGGAAACTTAAAATTTGGCACGGGCATTGAAAATGTTCTAAATAGGAAAAACTAATGGGTCCCAACTCGATTATTCAATTCTATGCGCAAAAGAATTAGCGTCAAAATTTTACGTACGGAATGTATTTTTCTCACTTTCCAGTGTCATAGAAACGTGAAATTTGGCACGGCATTGATTATGTCATAAATAGGAAAAGCTAATGGGTCCAACTCGATTATTCAATTCTATGTGCAAAAGAATTAGCCTCCAAGTTTTACGTACGGAATCCAATTTTCTCACATAGAAACTTGAAATTTGGCACGAGCATTGATTATGTCATAAATAGGAAAAGCTAATGGGTCCCAACTCGATTATTCAATTCAATGCGCAAAAGAATTAGCGTCGAAATTTTATGTACACAATCGAATTTTCTCACATAGAAACTTAAAATTTGGCACGGGCATTGAATATGTTCTAAATAGGAAAAACTAATGGGTCCCAACTCAATTATTTAATTCTATGCGCAAAAGAATTAGCGTCAAAATTTTACGTACGGAATGTTTTGTTCTCACTTTCCAGTGTCATAGAAACGTGAAATTTGGCACGAGCATTGATTGTGTCATAAATAGGAAAAGCTAATGGGTCCCAACTCCATTATTTAATTCTATGAGCAAAAGAATTAGCGTCCAAATGTTACGTACGGAATGTAATTTTCTCACATAGAAACTTAAAATTTGGCACGGGCATTGATTATGTCATAAATAAGAAAAGCTAATGGGTGCTAACTCGATTATTCAATTCTATGTGCAAAAGAATTAGCGTCCAAATTTTACGTACAGAATCCAATTTTCTCACATAGAAACTTGAAATTTGGCACGAGCATTGATTATGTCATAAATAGGAAAAGCTAAAGGGTCCCAACTCCGTTATTTAATTCTAGGCACAAAAGAATTAGCGTCCAAGTTTTACGTATGGAATGTAATTTTCTCACATAGAAACTTAAAATTTGGCACGGGCATTGATTATGTCATAAATAGGAAAAGCTAATGGGTCCTAACTAGATTATTCAATTCTATGTGCAAAAGAATTAGCGTCCAAATTTTACATACAGAATCCAATTTTCTCACATAGAAACTTGAAATTTGGCACGAGCATTGATTATGTCATAAATAGGAACAGCTAATGTGTCCCAACTCCATTATTTAATTCTATGAGCAAAAGAATTAGCGTCCAAATGTTACGTACGGAATGTAATTTTCTCACATAAAAACTTAAAATTTGGCACGGGCATTGATTATGTCATAAATAAGAAAAGCTAATGGGTGCTAACTCGATTATTCAATTCTATGTGCAAAAGAATTAGCCTTCAAATTTTACGTACGGAATCCAATTTTCTCACATAGAAACTTGAAATTTGGCACGAGCTTTGATTATGTCATAAATAGGAAAAGCTAATGGGTCCCAACTCGATTATTTAATTCTATGTGCAAAAGAATTAGCCTCCAAATTTTACGTACGGAATCCAATTTTCTCACATAGAAACTTGAAATTTGGCACGAGCATTGATTATGTCATAAATAGGAAAAGCTAATGGGTCCCAACTCGATTATTCAATTCTATGCGCAAAAGAATTAGCGTCCAAATTTTATGTACACTATCCAATTTTCTCACATACAAACTTAAAATTTGGCACGGGCATTGAATATGTTCTAAATAGTAAAAACTAATGGGTCCCAACTCGATTATTCAATTCTATGCGCAAAAGAATTATCGTCAAAATTTTACGTACGGAATGTATTTTTCTCACTTTCCAGTGTCATAGAAACGTGAAATTTGGCACGAGCATTGATTATGTCATAAATAGGAAAAGCTAATGGGTCCAACTCGATTATTCAATTCTATGTGCAAAAGAATTAGCCTCCAAATTTTACGTACGGAATCCAATTTTCTCACATAGAAACTTGAAATTTGGCACGAGCATTGATTATGTCATAAATAGGAAAAGCTAATGGGTCCCAACTCGATTATTCAATTCTATGCGCAAAAGAATTAGCGTCCAAATTTTATGTACACTATCCAATTTTCTCACATAGAAACTTGAAATTTGGCACGGGCATTGAATATGTTCTAAATAGGAAAAACTAATGGGTCCCAACTCGATTATTCAATTCTATGCGCAAAAGAATTATCGTCAAAATTTTACGTACGGAATGTATTTTTCTCACTTTCCAGTGTCATAGAAACGTGAAATTTGGCACGAGCATTGATTATGTCATAAATAGGAAAAGCTAATGGGTCCAACTCGATTATTCAATTCTATGTGCAAAAGAATTAGCCTCCAAATTTTACGTACGGAATCCAATTTTCTCACATAGAAACTTGAAATTTGGCACGAGCATTGATTATGTCATAAATAGGAAAAGCTAATGGGTCCCAACTCGATTATTCAATTCTATGCGCAAAAGAATTAGCGTCCAAATTTTATGTACACTATCCAATTTTCTCACATAGAAACTTGAAATTTGGCACGGGCATTGAATATGTTCTAAATAGGAAAAACTAATGGGTCCCAACTCGATTATTCAATTCTATGCGCAAAAGAATTAGCGTCAAAATTTTACGTACGGAATGTATTTTTCTCACTTTCCAGTGTCATAGAAACGTGAAATTTGGCACGAGCATTGATTATGTCATAAATAGGAAAAGCTAATGGGTCCAACTCGATTATTCAATTCTATGTGCAAAAGAATTAGCCTCCAAATTTTACGTACGGAATCCAATTTTCTCACATAGAAACTTGAAATTTGGCACGAGCATTGATTATGTCATAAATAGGAAAAGCTAATGGGTCCCAACTCGATTATTCAATTCTATGCGCAAAAGAATTAGCGTCCAAATTTTATGTACACTATCCAATTTTCTCACATAGAAACTTGAAATTTGGCACGGGCATTGAATATGTTCTAAATAGGAAAAACTAATGGGTCCCAACTCGATTATTCAATTCTATGCGCAAAAGAATTAGCGTCAAAATTTTACGTACGGAATGTATTTTTCTCACTTTCCAGTGTCATAGAAACGTGAAATTTGGCACGAGCATTGATTATGTCATAAATAGGAAAAGCTAATGGGTCCCAACTCGATTATTCAATTCTATGCACAAAAGAATTAGCCTTCAAATTTTACGTACGGAATCCAATTTTCTCACTTAGAAACTTGAAATTTGGCACGAGCATTGATTATGTCATAAATAGGAAAAGCTAATGGGTCCCAACTCGATTATTCAATTCTATGTGCAAAAGAATTAGCCTCCAAATTTTACGTACGGAATCCAATTTTCTCACATAGAAACTTGAAATTTGGCACGAGCATTGATTATGTCATAAATAGGAAAAGCTAATGGGTCCCAACTCGATTATTCAATTCTATGCGCAAAAGAATTAGCGTCAAAATTTTACATACGGAATGTATTTTTCTCACTTTCCAGTGTCATAGAAACGTGAAATTTGGCACGAGCATTGATTATGTCATAAATAGGAAAAGCTAATGGGTCGAACTCGATTATTCAATTCTATGTGCAAAAGAATTAGCCTCCAAATTTTACGTACGGAATCCAATTTTCTCACATAGAAACTTGAAATTTGGCACGAGCATTGATTATGTCATAAATAGGAAAAGCTAATGGGTCCCAACTCGATTTTTCAATTCTATGTGCAAAAGAATTAGCCTCCAAATTTTACGTACGGAATCCAATTTTCTCACATAGAAACTTGAAATTTGGCACGAGCATTGATTATGTCATAAATAGGAAAAGCTAATGGGTCCCAACTCGATTATTCAATTCTATGCGCAAAAGAATTAGCGTCAAAATTTTACGTACAGAATCCAATTTTCTCACATAGAAACTTAAAATTTGGAACGGGCATTGAATATGTCCTAAATAGGAAAAACTAATGTGTCTCAACTCGATTATTCAATTCTATGCGCAAAAGAATTAGCGTCAAAATTTTCCGTACGGAATGTATTTTTCTCACTTTCCAGTGTCATAGAAACGTGAAATTTGGCACGAGCATTGATTATGTCATGAATAGGAAAAGCTAATGGGTCCTAACTCGATTATTCAATTCTATGTGCAAAAGAATTAGCGTCAAAATTTTAGGTATGGAATGTATTTTTCTCACTTTCCAGTGTCATAGAAACGTGAAATTTGGCACGAGCATTGATTATGTCATAAATAGGAAAAGCTAATGGGTCCCAACTCCGTTATTTAATTCTAGGCACTAAAGAATTAGCGCCCAAGTTTTACGTAGGGAATTTAATTTTCTCACATAGAAACTTAAAATTTGGCACGGGCATTGATTATGTCATAAATAGGAAAAGCTAAATGGTCCTAACTCAATTATTCAATTCTATGTGCAAAAGAATTAGCGTCCAAATTTTACGTACAGAATCCAATTTTCTCACATAGAAACTTGAAATTTGGCACGAGCATTGATTATGTCATAAATAGGAAAAGCTAAAGGGTCCCAACTCCGTTATTTAATTCTAGGCACAAAAGAATTAGCGTCCAAGTTTTACGTATGGAATGTAATTTTCTCACATAGAAACTTAGAATTTGGCACGGGCATTGATTATGTCATAAATAGGAAAAGCTAATTGGTCCTAACTCAATTATTCAATTCTATGTGCAAAAGAATTAGCGTCCAAATTTTACGTACAGAATCCAATTTTCTCACATAGAAACTTGAAATTTGGCACGAGCATTGATTATGTCATAAATAGGAAAAGCTAAAGGGTCCCAACTCCGTTATTTAATTCTAGGCACAAAAGAATTAGCGTCCAAGTTTTACGTATGGAATGTAATTTTCTCACATAGAAACTTAAAATTTGGCACGGGCATTGATTATGTCATAAATAGGAAAAGCTAATGGGTCCTAACTCAATTATTCAATTCTATGTGCAAAAGAATTAGCGTCCAAATTTTACATACAGAATCCAATTTTCTCACATAGAAACTTGAAATTTGGCACGAGCATTGATTATGTCATAAATAGGAGCAGCTAATGTGTCCCAACTCCACTATTTAATTCTGTGAGCAAAAGAATTAGCGTCCAAATGTTACGTACGGAATGTAATTTTCTCACATAGAAACTTAAAATTTGGCACGGGCATTGATTATGTCATAAATAAGAAAAGCTAATGGGTGCTAACTCGATTATTCAATTCTATGTGCAAAAGAATTAGCCTTCAAATTTTACGTACGGAATCCAATTTTCTCACATAGAAACTTGAAATTTGGCACGAGCTTTGATTATGTCATAAATAGGAAAAGCTAATGGGTCCCAACTCGATTATTCAATTCTATGTGCAAAAGAATTAGCCTCCAAATTTTACGTACGGAATCCAATTTTCTCACATAGAAACTTGAAATTTGGCACGAGCATTGATTATGTCATAAATAGGAAAAGCTAATGGGTCCCAACTCGATTATTCAATTCTATGCGCAAAAGAATTAGCGTCCAAATTTTATGTACACTATCCAATTTTCTCACATAGAAACTTAAAATTTGGCACGGCATTGAATATGTTCTAAATAGGAAAAACTAATGGGTCCCAACTCGATTATTCAATTCTATGCGCAAAAGAATTAGCGTCAAAATTTTACGTACGGAATGTTTTGTTCTCACTTTCCAGTGTCATAGAAACGTGAAATTTGGCACGAGCATTGATTGTGTCATAAATAGGAAAAGCTAATGGGTCCCAACTCCATTTTTTAATTCTATGAGCAAAAGAATTAGCGTCCAAATGTTACGTACGGAATGTAATTTTCTCACATAGAAACTTAAAATTTGGCACGGGCATTGATTATGTCATAAATAAGAAAAGCTAATGGGTGCTAACTCGATTATTCAATTCTATGTGCAAAAGAATTAGCCTTCAAATTTTACGTACGGAATCCAATTTTCTCACATAGAAACTTGAAATTTGGCACGAGCTTTGATTATGTCATAAATAGGAAAAGCTAATGGGTCCCAACTCGATTATTTAATTCTATGTGCAAAAGAATTAGCCTCCAAATTTTACGTACGGAATCCAATTTTCTCACATAGAAACTTGAAATTTGGCACGAGCATTGATTATGTCATAAATAGGAAAAGCTAATGGGTCCCAACTCGATTATTCAATTCTATGCGCAAAAGAATTAGCGTCCAAATTTTATGTACACTATCCAATTTTCTCACATACAAACTTAAAATTTGGCACGGGCATTGAATATGTTCTAAATAGTAAAAACTAATGGGTCCCAACTCGATTATTCAATTCTATGCGCAAAAGAATTATCGTCAAAATTTTACGTACGGAATGTATTTTTCTCACTTTCCAGTGTCATAGAAACGTGAAATTTGGCACGAGCATTGATTATGTCATAAATAGGAAAAGCTAATGGGTCCAACTCGATTATTCAATTCTATGTGCAAAAGAATTAGCCTCCAAATTTTACGTACGGAATCCAATTTTCTCACATAGAAACTTGAAATTTGGCACGAGCATTGATTATGTCATAAATAGGAAAAGCTAATGGGTCCCAACTCGATTATTCAATTCTATGCGCAAAAGAATTAGCGTCCAAATTTTATGTACACTATCCAATTTTCTCACATAGAAACTTGAAATTTGGCACGGGCATTGAATATGTTCTAAATAGGAAAAACTAATGGGTCCCAACTCGATTATTCAATTCTATGCGCAAAAGAATTATCGTCAAAATTTTACGTACGGAATGTATTTTTCTCACTTTCCAGTGTCATAGAAACGTGAAATTTGGCACGAGCATTGATTATGTCATAAATAGGAAAAGCTAATGGGTCCAACTCGATTATTCAATTCTATGTGCAAAAGAATTAGCCTCCAAATTTTACGTACGGAATCCAATTTTCTCACATAGAAACTTGAAATTTGGCACGAGCATTGATTATGTCATAAATAGGAAAAGCTAATGGGTCCCAACTCGATTATTCAATTCTATGCGCAAAAGAATTAGCGTCCAAATTTTATGTACACTATCCAATTTTCTCACATAGAAACTTGAAATTTGGCACGGGCATTGAATATGTTCTAAATAGGAAAAACTAATGGGTCCCAACTCGATTATTCAATTCTATGCGCAAAAGAATTAGCGTCAAAATTTTACGTACGGAATGTATTTTTCTCACTTTCCAGTGTCATAGAAACGTGAAATTTGGCACGAGCATTGATTATGTCATAAATAGGAAAAGCTAATGGGTCCAACTCGATTATTCAATTCTATGTGCAAAAGAATTAGCCTCCAAATTTTACGTACGGAATCCAATTTTCTCACATAGAAACTTGAAATTTGGCACGAGCATTGATTATGTCATAAATAGGAAAAGCTAATGGGTCCCAACTCGATTATTCAATTCTATGCGCAAAAGAATTAGCGTCCAAATTTTATGTACACTATCCAATTTTCTCACATAGAAACTTGAAATTTGGCACGGGCATTGAATATGTTCTAAATAGGAAAAACTAATGGGTCCCAACTCGATTATTCAATTCTATGCGCAAAAGAATTAGCGTCAAAATTTTACGTACGGAATGTATTTTTCTCACTTTCCAGTGTCATAGAAACGTGAAATTTGGCACGAGCATTGATTATGTCATAAATAGGAAAAGCTAATGGGTCCCAACTCGATTATTCAATTCTATGCACAAAAGAATTAGCCTTCAAATTTTACGTACGGAATCCAATTTTCTCACTTAGAAACTTGAAATTTGGCACGAGCATTGATTATGTCATAAATAGGAAAAGCTAATGGGTCCCAACTCGATTATTCAATTCTATGTGCAAAAGAATTAGCCTCCAAATTTTACGTACGGAATCCAATTTTCTCACATAGAAACTTGAAATTTGGCACGAGCATTGATTATGTCATAAATAGGAAAAGCTAATGGGTCCCAACTCGATTATTCAATTCTATGCGCAAAAGAATTAGCGTCAAAATTTTACATACGGAATGTATTTTTCTCACTTTCCAGTGTCATAGAAACGTGAAATTTGGCACGAGCATTGATTATGTCATAAATAGGAAAAGCTAATGGGTCGAACTCGATTATTCAATTCTATGTGCAAAAGAATTAGCCTCCAAATTTTACGTACGGAATCCAATTTTCTCACATAGAAACTTGAAATTTGGCACGAGCATTGATTATGTCATAAATAGGAAAAGCTAATGGGTCCCAACTCGATTTTTCAATTCTATGTGCAAAAGAATTAGCCTCCAAATTTTACGTACGGAATCCAATTTTCTCACATAGAAACTTGAAATTTGGCACGAGCATTGATTATGTCATAAATAGGAAAAGCTAATGGGTCCCAACTCGATTATTCAATTCTATGCGCAAAAGAATTAGCGTCAAAATTTTACGTACAGAATCCAATTTTCTCACATAGAAACTTAAAATTTGGAACGGGCATTGAATATGTCCTAAATAGGAAAAACTAATGTGTCTCAACTCGATTATTCAATTCTATGCGCAAAAGAATTAGCGTCAAAATTTTCCGTACGGAATGTATTTTTCTCACTTTCCAGTGTCATAGAAACGTGAAATTTGGCACGAGCATTGATTATGTCATGAATAGGAAAAGCTAATGGGTCCTAACTCGATTATTCAATTCTATGTGCAAAAGAATTAGCGTCAAAATTTTAGGTATGGAATGTATTTTTCTCACTTTCCAGTGTCATAGAAACGTGAAATTTGGCACGAGCATTGATTATGTCATAAATAGGAAAAGCTAATGGGTCCCAACTCCGTTATTTAATTCTAGGCACTAAAGAATTAGCGCCCAAGTTTTACGTAGGGAATTTAATTTTCTCACATAGAAACTTAAAATTTGGCACGGGCATTGATTATGTCATAAATAGGAAAAGCTAAATGGTCCTAACTCAATTATTCAATTCTATGTGCAAAAGAATTAGCGTCCAAATTTTACGTACAGAATCCAATTTTCTCACATAGAAACTTGAAATTTGGCACGAGCATTGATTATGTCATAAATAGGAAAAGCTAAAGGGTCCCAACTCCGTTATTTAATTCTAGGCACAAAAGAATTAGCGTCCAAGTTTTACGTATGGAATGTAATTTTCTCACATAGAAACTTAGAATTTGGCACGGGCATTGATTATGTCATAAATAGGAAAAGCTAATTGGTCCTAACTCAATTATTCAATTCTATGTGCAAAAGAATTAGCGTCCAAATTTTACGTACAGAATCCAATTTTCTCACATAGAAACTTGAAATTTGGCACGAGCATTGATTATGTCATAAATAGGAAAAGCTAAAGGGTCCCAACTCCGTTATTTAATTCTAGGCACAAAAGAATTAGCGTCCAAGTTTTACGTATGGAATGTAATTTTCTCACATAGAAACTTAAAATTTGGCACGGGCATTGATTATGTCATAAATAGGAAAAGCTAATGGGTCCTAACTCAATTATTCAATTCTATGTGCAAAAGAATTAGCGTCCAAATTTTACATACAGAATCCAATTTTCTCACATAGAAACTTGAAATTTGGCACGAGCATTGATTATGTCATAAATAGGAGCAGCTAATGTGTCCCAACTCCACTATTTAATTCTGTGAGCAAAAGAATTAGCGTCCAAATGTTACGTACGGAATGTAATTTTCTCACATAGAAACTTAAAATTTGGCACGGGCATTGATTATGTCATAAATAAGAAAAGCTAATGGGTGCTAACTCGATTATTCAATTCTATGTGCAAAAGAATTAGCCTTCAAATTTTACGTACGGAATCCAATTTTCTCACATAGAAACTTGAAATTTGGCACGAGCTTTGATTATGTCATAAATAGGAAAAGCTAATGGGTCCCAACTCGATTATTCAATTCTATGTGCAAAAGAATTAGCCTCCAAATTTTACGTACGGAATCCAATTTTCTCACATAGAAACTTGAAATTTGGCACGAGCATTGATTATGTCATAAATAGGAAAAGCTAATGGGTCCCAACTCGATTATTCAATTCTATGCGCAAAAGAATTAGCGTCCAAATTTTATGTACACTATCCAATTTTCTCACATAGAAACTTAAAATTTGGCACGGCATTGAATATGTTCTAAATAGGAAAAACTAATGGGTCCCAACTCGATTATTCAATTCTATGCGCAAAAGAATTAGCGTCAAAATTTTACGTACGGAATGTTTTGTTCTCACTTTCCAGTGTCATAGAAACGTGAAATTTGGCACGAGCATTGATTGTGTCATAAATAGGAAAAGCTAATGGGTCCCAACTCCATTTTTTAATTCTATGAGCAAAAGAATTAGCGTCCAAATGTTACGTACGGAATGTAATTTTCTCACATAGAAACTTAAAATTTGGCACGGGCATTGATTATGTCATAAATAAGAAAAGCTAATGGGTGCTAACTCGATTATTCAATTCTATGTGCAAAAGAATTAGCCTTCAAATTTTACGTACGGAATCCAATTTTCTCACATAGAAACTTGAAATTTGGCACGAGCATTGATTATGTCATAAATAGGAAAAGCTAATGGGTCCCAACTCGATTATTCAATTCTATGCGCAAAAGAATTAGCGTCAAAATTTTATGTACACTATCCAATTTTCTCACATGGAAACTTAAAATTTGGCACGGGCATTGAATATGTTCTAAATAGGAAAAACTAATGGGTCCCAACTCGATTATTCAATTCTATGCGCAAAAGAATTAGCGTCAAAATTTTACGTACGGAATGTATTTTTCTCACTTTCCAGTGTCATAGAAACGTGAAATTTGGCACGGCATTGATTATGTCATAAATAGGAAAAGCTAATGGGTCCAACTCGATTATTCAATTCTATGTGCAAAAGAATTAGCCTCCAAATTTTACGTACGGAATCCAATTTTCTCACATAGAAACTTGAAATTTGGCACGAGCATTGATTATGTCATAAATAGGAAAAGCTAATGGGTCCCAACTCGATTATTCAATTCTATGTGCAAAAGAATTAGCGTCCAAATTTTACATACAGAAACCAATTTTCTCACATAGAAACTTGAAATTTGGCACGAGCATTGATTATGTCATAAATAGGAAAAGCTAATGTGTCCCAACTCCATTATTTAATTCTATGAGCAAAAGAATTAGCGTCCAAATGTTACGTACGGAATGTATTTTTCTCACATAGAAACTTAAAATTTGGCACGGGCATTGATTATGTCATAAATAAGAAAAGCTAATGGGTGCTAACTCGATTATTCAATTCTATGTGCAAAAGAATTAGCCTTCAAATTTTACGTACGGAATCCAATTTTCTCACATAGAAACTTGAAATTTGGCACGAGCATTGATTATGTCATAAATAGGAAAAGCTAAATGGTCCCAACTCCGTTATTTAATTCTAGGCACAAAAGAATTAGCGTCCAAGTTTTACGTATGGAATGTAATTTTCTCACATAGAAACTTAAAATTTGGCACGGGCATTGATTATGTCATAAATAGGAAAAGCTAATTGGTCCTAACTCAATTATTCAATTCTATGTGCAAAAGAATTAGCGTCCAAATTTTACGTACAGAATCCAATTTTCTCACATAGAAACTTGAAATTTGGCACGAGCATTGATTATGTCATAAATAGGAAAAGCTAAAGGGTCCCAACTCCGTTATTTAATTCTAGGCACAAAAGAATTAGCGTCCAAGTTTTACGTATGGAATGTAATTTTCTCACATAGAAACTTAAAATTTGGCACGGGCATTGATTATGTCATAAATAGGAAAAGCTAATGGGTCCTAACTAGAGATGAGCGAACGCGTTCGTCCGAGCTTGATATTCGTGCGAATATTAGGGTGTTCGGGATGTTCGTTATTCGTGACGAACACCATGCGGTGTTCTGGTTACTTTCACTTCCTTCCCTGAGACGTTAGCGCGCTTTTCTGGCCAATTGAAAGACAGGGAAGGCATTACAACTTCCCCCTGCAACGTTTAAGCCCTATACCACCCCCCTGCTGTGAGTGGCTGGCGAGATCAGGTGTTCGCCTAATATAAAAGTCGGCCCCTCCCGCGGCTCGCCTCAGATGCGGTGTGAGTTAGATGAGGGACAGTGCTGTTTATACCGGAGCTGCTGTAGGGAAAGAATTGGTAGTTAGTGTAGGCTTCAAGACCCCCCAAAGGTCCTTATTAGGGCCACTGATAGCTGTGTGTTGGCTGCTGTTAGCAGTGGGATTTTTTTTTTCTCAAAATCGCCTCTGCAGACCGTTGCACCTGGCATTAGGGACAGAAGTGCTGCATAGGCAGGGAGAGTGTTAGGAGTGAGTGTAGCCTTCAAGAACCTCAACGGTCCTTTCTAGGGCCATATTTATCCGTGTGCAGTACTGTCCAGGCTGCTGTTGGCTGTGCTGCATTTTTTTTGGGCTTCTCAAAATCGCCTCTGCAGAGCATTCCACCCTCCATTGATACTGCAGGGAAAGAATTGTATAGGCAGGGCCACAACACAGTTATTATTCATAGAATATACGCAGTGCTGCCTGTTGGTGGGAAAAAACTGAAAACAAATCTATTTGTCCAGCCTCTGTCCGTCCTTACGGGCAGTGGACACGTGTGAGCTGCGTGAAAAACATTGCTAAATCATACGCACCCAGCTACGCTTTACTGCTGGCTTCGCCATTTGCTTTCCTTAATTGGGAAAAAAAATACCTGCTCTCCAAGAGTTATAATAACTCTGCTACCCTCACGTTCTGTGACACATAAGCAGGGACACAGCACAGTTATTAAACTTCTCAGGTTCATTGAATATACGCAGTGCTGCCTGTTGGTGGGAAAAAACTGAAAAGAAATCTATTTGTCCAGCCTGTGTCCGTCCTTACGCCTGTGGAGACGTGTGAGCTGCGTGAAAAACATTGCTAAATCATACGCACCCAGCTACGCTTTACTGCTGGCTTCGCCATTTGCTTTCCTTAATTGGGAAAAAAAATACCTGCTCTCCAAGAGTTATAATAACTCTGCTACCCTCACGTTCTGTGACACATAAGCAGGGACACAGCACAGTTATTAAACTTCTCAGGTTCATTGAATATACGCAGTGCTGCCTGTTGGTGGGAAAAAACTGAAAACAAATCTATTTGTCCAGCCTCTGTCCGTCCTTACGGGCGTTGGACACGTGTGAGCTGCGTGAAAAACATTGCTAAATCATACGCAGCCAGCTACGCTTTACTGCTGGGTTCGCCATTTGCTTTCCTTAATTGGGAAAAAAAATACCTGCTCTCCAAGAGTTATAATAACTCTGCTACCCTCACGTTCTGTGACACATAAGCAGGGACACAGCACAGTTATTAAACTTCTCAGGTTCATAGAATATACGCAGTGCTGCCTGTTGGTGGGAAAAAACTGAAAACAAATCTATTTGTCCAGCCTCTGTCCGTCCTTACGGGCGGTGGACACGTGTGAGCTGCGTGAAAAACATTGCTAAATCATACGCAGCCAGCTACGCTTTACTGCTGGCTTCGCCATTTGCTTTCCTTAATTGGGAAAAAAAAATACCTGCTCTGCCACAGTTAATAACTCTGCTACCCTCACGTTCTGTGACACATAAGCAGGGACACAGCACAGTTATTAAACTTAGATAATTCATTCACTAGAGGCAGTGGGGCCTTTCGTTTTCCAAAAAGGGCAAAAATTATATTTGGCCTGCAGTCTTGCGCCAATTTATTTCCTGCCTGGGAAATCTAATCACTGGTAATACAGCATGCTGAGGGGTAGGGGTAAGCCTAGAGGACGTGGACGTGGACGTGGCCGAGGACGCGGAGGGCCAAGTGAGGGTGTGGGCACAGGCCAAGCTCCTGATCCAGGTGTGTCGCAGCTGTCTGCTGCGCGATTAGGAGAGAGGCACGTTTCTGGCGTCCCCACATTCATCGCCCAATTAATGGGTCCACGCGGGAGACGGTTATTAGAAAATGAGCAGTGTGAGCAGGTCCTGTCCTGGATGGCAGAAAGTGCTTCGAGCAACCTATCGTCTACCCGCAGTTCTGCGCCGTCCACTGCTGCCAATCCGAATCCTCTGTCTGCTGCTCCTCCTTCCTCCCAGCCTCCTCACTCCACTACAATGACACCTGCTCAGGAGCGGGAACACTCCCAGGAACTGTTCTCGGGCCCCTGCTTAGATTGGGCAGCAGCGGTTCCTCTCCCACCAGAGGAGTTTATCGTCACTGATGCCCAACCATTCGAAAGTTCCCGGGGTCCGGGGGAAGAGGCTGGGGACTTCCGCCAACTGTCTCAACAACTTTCTGTGGGTGAGGAGGACGATGACGATCAGACACAGTTGTCTTGCAGTGAGGTAGTAGTAAGGGCAGTAAGTCCCAGGGAGCAGCGCACAGAGGATTCGGAGGAAGAGCAGCAGGACGATGAGGTGACTGACCCCACCTGGTGTGCAACGCTTACTCAGGAGGACAGGTCTTCAGAGGGGGAGTCAAGGGCATCAGCAGGGCAGGTTGCAAGAGGCAGTGCGGTGGCCAGGGGTAGAGGCAGGGCCAGACCGAATAATCCACCAAGTGTTTCCCAAAGCGCCCCCTCGCGCCATGCCACCCTGCGGAGGCCGAGGTGCTCTAAGGTCTGGCAGTTTTTCACAGAGACGCCTGACGACCGACGAACAGTGGTGTGCAACCTTTGTCGCGCAAAGCTCAGCCGGGGAGCCAACACCAACAGCCTCACCACCACCACCATGCGCAGACATATGATGGCCAAGCACCCCACAAGGTGGGACGAAGGCCGTTCACCGCCTCCGGTTTGCACCCCTGCCTCTCCCCCTGTGCCCCAACCTGCCACTGAGATGCAACCCCCCTCTCAGGACACAGGCACTACCGCCTCATGGCCTGCACCCACACCCTCATCTCCGCTGTCCTCGGCCCCATCCAGCAGTGTAGTTCAGCGCACCGTTCAGCCGTCGCTTGCGCAAGTGTTCGAGCGCAAGCGCAAGTACGCCGCCACGCACCCGCACGCTCAAACGTTAACCGTCCGCATCGCAAAATTCATCAGCCTTGAGATGCTGCCGTATAGGGTTGTGGAAACGGAGTCCTTCAAAAGTATCATGGAGGCGGCGGCCCCGCGCTACTCAGTTCCCAGTCGCCACTACTTTTCCCGATGTGCCGTCCCAGCCCTGCACGACCACGTCTCCCGCAACATTGTGCGCGCCCTCACCAACGCGGTTACTGCCACGGTCCACTTAACTACGGACACGTGGACAAGCACAGGCGGGCAGGGCCACTACATCTCCCTGACGGCACATTGGGTGAATTTAGTGGAGGCTGGGACAGAGTCAGAGCCTGGGACCGCTCACGTCCTACCCACCCCCAGAATTGCGGGCCCCAGCTCGGTGGTGGTATCTGCGGAGGTGTATGCTTCCTCCACTAAAGCACCCTCCTCCTCCTCCTCCTCCTCCTCTGTCTCACAATCAAGATGTGTTAGCAGCAGCATGTCGCCAGCAGTCGGTGTCGCGCGGTGTGGCAGCACAGCGGTGGGCAAGCGTCAGCAGGCCGTGCTGAAACTACTCAGCTTAGGCGATAAGAGGCACACGGCCCACGAACTGCTGCAGGGTCTGACACAGCAGACCGACCGCTGGCTTGCGCCGCTGAGCCTCCAACCGGGCATGGTCGTGTGTGACAACGGCCGTAACCTGGTGGCGGCTCTGCAGCTCGGCAGCCTCACGCACGTGCCATGCCTGGCCCACGTCTTTAATTTGGTGGTTCAGCGGTTTCTGAAAAGCTACCCACGCTTGTCAGACCTGCTCGTAAAGGCGCGCCGGCTCTGCGCACATTTCCGCAAGTCCCACACGGACGCTGCCACCCTGCGCACCCTGCAACATCACTTTAAGCTGCCAGTGCACCGACTGCTGTGCGACGTGCCCACACGGTGGAACTCTACGCTCCACATGTTGGCCAGGCTCTATGAACAGCGTAGAGCTATAGTCGAATACCAACTCCAACATGGGCGGCGCAGTGGGAGTCAGCCTCCTCAATTCCTTTCAGAAGAGTGGGCCTGGTTGGCAGACATCTGCCATGTCCTTGGTAATTTTGAGGAGTCTACCCAGGTGGTGAGCGGCGATGCTACAATCATTAGCGTCACCATTCCTCTGCTATGCATCTTGAGAAATTCCCTGCAAACCATAAAGGCAGCTGCTTTGCGCTCGGAAACGGGGGCGGGGGAAGACAGTATGCCGCTGGATAGTCAGGGCACCCTCCTGTCTATTTATCAGCGCGTACAGGAGGAGGAGGAGGAGGAGCATGAGGAGGAGGGGGAAGAGACAGCTTGGGCCGCTGCTGACGGTACACCGGCTGATTGCCTGTCATCCTTTCAGCGTGTATGGCCTGAGGAGGAGGAGGAGGAGGAGGAGGAGGAGGAGGATCCTGAAAGTGATCTTCCTAGTGAAGACAGCCATGTGTTGCGTACAGGTACCCTGGCACACATGGCTGACTTCATGTTAGGATGCCTTTCTCGTGACCCTCGCGTTGCACGCATTCTGGCCACTACGGATTACTGGGTGTACACACTGCTCGATCCACGGTATAAGGAGAACCTGCCCACTCTGATTCCCGAAGAGGAAAGGGGTTCGAGAGTGTTGCTATACCACAGGACCCTTGCGGACAAGCTGATGGTAAAATTCCCAGCCGACAGCGCTAGTGGCAGAAGGCGCAGTTCCGAGGGCCATGTTGCAGGGGATGTGCGTAGATCGAGCAGCATGTACATCCCAGGCAGTGCAACAGTCTTTAAGGGCCTGGCCAGCTTTATGGCTCCCCACCAAGACTGTGTCACCGCTCCCCAGTCACGGCTGAGTCGGCGGGAGCACTGCAAAAGGATGGTGAGGGAGTACGTAGCGGATCGCACGACCATCCTTGGTGACGCCTCTGCCCCCTACAACTACTGGGTGTCGAAGCTGGACACGTGGCCTGAACTAGCCCTGTATGCCCTTGAGGTGCTTGCTTGTCCTGCGGCTAGCGTGTTGTCGGAGAGGGTGTTTAGTGCGGCTGGGGGAATCATCACAGATAAGCGTAGCCGCTTGTCAACCGACAGTGCCGACAGGCTAACACTCATCAAGATGAACAAAGGCTGGATTTCCCCAGACTTCTGTTCTCCACCAGCGGACAGCAGCGATACGTAAGCAATACGTAGGCTGCACCCGCGGATGGAAGCTACGTTCTCTCTCACCATCCAAAACGGGGACATTTCTGCTTCATCAATCTGTGTCTAATATTCCTCCTCCTCCTCCTTCTGCTCCTCCTCGTGAAACCTCACGTAATCACGCTGAACGGGCAATTTTTCTTAGGGCCACAAGGCTCACTCAAATAATTTTTCTGAACAATTTTTATAAGTTTCAATGCGCTTAAAAGCATTGGAACTTTAACTTGAACCAATTTTTCGTTACACTGGGCTGCCTCCAGGCCTAGTTACCACTTAAGCCACATTAACCAAAGCGATTAATGGGTTTCACCTGCCCTCTTGGCTGGCCATGGCCAATTTTTGGGATGTACATTAGTACTGTTGATACAGCAATTTTTGTGGGCCCTCGCCTACAGTGTAATCAAATTAATTTTTAGCCCACCTGCATTACAGCTGACGTTACCTCAGCTGTGTTGGGCAATGCAATGGGATATTTTTGTGTACCGCCGGTGGGTTCCAGGGAGCCACCCATGCTGTAGGTGCACACTGAGTTTTTAATACTTCTGTACACTTCTAAAGAACCCGTCTGACTGGGGCATGCAGTGTGGGCCGAAGCCCACCTGTATTACGCACGACATTACTACCTCAGCTGTGTTGGGCAATGCAATGGGATATTTCTATGTACCGCCGGTGGCTTCCTGGCACCCACCCAGGCAGTGGGTCCACAGGGAGTTAAACCTACATGTGTCCACTTGTAAAGAACCCCAGTCTGACTGGGGCATGCAGTGTGGGCCGAAACCCACCTGCATTAACCCTTTCCAGTCCACTGTGTGACCTGTGAAGACATTAGGGTTTAAGGCTGTACAGCTCCGTTGTTGGTAGACGTCCGTCGGGGTTCTCTTACTGTATATTGCCAGCCTCTCTGCTGTCGGAGCCTATCCTACGTGTCAGCTCATGCAGTACTGGCTTTAGCCAGCATATAGCGCCGTTGTATAACAGCAGAAAAAGAGTAAGCCCCCTAGGAAAACCATATACAAATTGGATTGGAAAGGGTTAAGCACAACATTACTACCTCAGCTGTGTTGGGCAATGCAATGGGATATTTCTATGTACCGCCGGTGGCTTCCTGGCACCCACCCATGCTGTAGGTGCACACGGAGTTTTTACTACATCTGTACACTTATAAAGAACCCCAGTCAGACTGGGGCATGCAGTGTGGGCCGAAGCCCACCTGCATTAAGCACGACATTACTACCTCAGCTGTGTTGGGCAATGCAATGGGATATTTCTGTGTACCGCCGGTGGGTTCCAGGGAGCCACCCATGCTGTGGGTCGACAGGGACTTCACAATAGGGAGTTGTACCTGCCTGTGTCTATGAATTAAAAAGCCCGGTCTGACTGGGGCATGCAGACACCTTGACAGAATGAATAGTGTGTGGCACATAGGTTCCCCATTGCTATGCCCACGTGTGCAGCTCCTGATGGCGGTGGCACAGGATTCTATTTCTCATTGCTTCTGTACAGCATTGTGGGCTATCGCTCCGCCACTTTTAAAGAGGGTCGCTGCCTAGCCGTGCCAACCTCTGCAGTGTGTGCCTGCGGTCCCTCGTCATGGCAGACGCAATTCTAAATAGACATGAGCGTGGTGTGGCATGAGGGCAGCTGAAGGCTGCGCAGGGACACTTTGGTGTGCGCTGTGGGGGGGAGGGGGGGCGGTTGGGCAGCATGTAACCCAGGAGAAGTGTCAGTGGAGTGTCATGCAGGCAGTGATTGTGCTTTGTTGGAGGTAGTGTGGTGCTTAGCAAAGGTATGCCATGCTAATGAGGGCTTTTCAGAAGTAAAAGTTGTTGGGAGGGGGGGGGGCCCACTCTTGCCGGTATTGTGGCTTAATAGTGGGACCTGTGAACTTGAGATGCAGCCCAACATGTAGCCCCTCGCCTGCCCTATCCGTCACTGTGTCATTCCCATCACTTTCCTGAATTGCCCAGATTTTCACACATGAAAACCTTAGCGAGCATCGGCGAAATACAAAAATGTTCTGGTCGCCCATTGACTTCAATGGGGTTCGTTGTTCGAAACGAACCCTCGAGCATCACGGGAAGTTCGTTACGAATAACGAACACCCGAACATTTTGGTGTTCGCTCATCTCTAGTCCTAACTAGATTATTCAATTCTATGTGCAAAAGAATTAGCGTCCAAATTTTACATACAGAATCCAATTTTCTCACATAGAAACTTGAAATTTGGCACGAGCATTGATTATGTCATAAATAGGAACAGCTAATGTGTCCCAACTCCATTATTTAATTCTATGAGCAAAAGAATTAGCGTCCAAATGTTACGTACGGAATGTAATTTTCTCACATAGAAACTTAAAATTTGGCACGGGCATTGATTATGTCATAAATAAGAAAAGCTAATGGGTGCTAACTCGATTATTCAATTCTATGTGCAAAAGAATTAGCCTTCAAATTTTACGTACGGAATCCAATTTTCTCACATAGAAACTTGAAATTTGGCACGAGCTTTGATTATGTCATAAATAGGAAAAGCTAATGGGTCCCAACTCGATTATTTAATTCTATGTGCAAAAGAATTAGCCTCCAAATTTTACGTACGGAATCCAATTTTCTCACATAGAAACTTGAAATTTGGCACGAGCATTGATTATGTCATAAATAGGAAAAGCTAATGGGTCCCAACTCGATTATTCAATTCTATGCGCAAAAGAATTAGCGTCCAAATTTTATGTACACTATCCAATTTTCTCACATAGAAACTTAAAATTTGGCACGGGCATTGAATATGTTCTAAATAGGAAAAACTAATGGGTCCCAACTCGGTTATTCAATTCTATGCGCAAAAGAATTAGCGTCAAAATTTTACGTACGGAATGTATTTTTCTCACTTTCCAGTGTCATAGAAACGTGAAATTTGGCACGAGCATTGATTATGTCATAAATAGGAAAAGCTAATGGGTCCAACTCGATTATTCAATTCTATGTGCAAAAGAATTAGCCTCCAAATTTTACGTACGGAATCCAATTTTCTCACATAGAAACTTGAAATTTGGCACGAGCATTGATTATGTCATAAATAGGAAAAGCTAATGGGTCCCAACTCGATTATTCAATTCTATGCGCAAAAGAATTAGCGTCCAAATTTTATGTACAGAATCCAATTTTCTCACATAGAAACTTAAAATTTGGCACGGGCATTGAATATGTTCTAAATAGGAAAAACTAATGGGGCCCAACTCGATTATTCAATTCTATGCGCAAAAGAATTAGCGTCAAAATTTTACGTACGGAATGTATTTTTCTCACTTTCCAGTGTCAAAGAAACGTGAAATTTGGCACGAGCATTGATTATGTCATAAATAGGAAAAGCTAATGGGTCCAACTCGATTATTCAATTCTATGTGCAAAAGAATTAGCCTCCAAATTTTACGTACGGAATCCAATTTTCTCACATAGAAACTTGAAATTTGGCACGAGCATTGATTATGTCATAAATAGGAAAAGCTAATGGGTCCCAACTCGATTATTCAATTCTATGCGCAAAAGAATTAGCGTCAAAATTTTACATACGGAATGTATTTTTCTCACTTTCCAGTGTCATAGAAACGTGAAATTTGGCACGAGCATTGATTATGTCATAAATAGGAAAAGCTAATGGGTCCAACTCGATTATTCAATTCTATGTGCAAAAGAATTAGCCTCCAAATTTTACGTACGGAATCCAATTTTCTCACATAGAAACTTGAAATTTGGCACGAGCATTGATTATGTCATAAATAGGAAAAGCTAATGGGTCCCAACTCGATTTTTCAATTCTATGTGCAAAAGAATTAGCCTCCAAATTTTACGTACGGAATCCAATTTTCTCACATAGAAACTTGAAATTTGGCACGAGCATTGATTATGTCATAAATAGGAAAAGCTAATGGGTCCCAACTCGATTATTCAATTCTATGCGCAAAAGAATTAGCGTCCAAATTTTACGTACAGAATCCAATTTTCTCACATAGAAACTTAAAATTTGGAACGGGCATTGAATATGTCCTAAATAGGAAAAACTAATGTGTCTCAACTCGATTATTCAATTCTATGCGCAAAAGAATTAGCGTCAAAATTTTCCGTACGGAATGTATTTTTCTCACTTTCCAGTGTCATAGAAATGTGAAATTTGGCACGAGCATTGATTATGTCATGAATAGGAAAAGCTAATGGGTCCTAACTCGATTATTCAATTCTATGTGCAAAAGAATTAGCGTCAAAATTTTAGGTATGGAATGTATTTTTCTCACTTTCCAGTGTCATAGAAACGTGAAATTTGGCACGAGCATTGATTATGTCATAAATAGGAAAAGCTAATGGGTCCCAACTCCGTTATTTAATTCTAGGCACTAAAGAATTAGCGCCCAAGTTTTACGTAGGGAATTTAATTTTCTCACATAGAAACTTAAAATTTGGCACGGGCATTGATTATGTCATAAATAGGAAAAGCTAAATGGTCCTAACTCAATTATTCAATTCTATGTGCAAAAGAATTAGCGTCAAAATTTTACGTACAGAATCCAATTTTCTCACATAGAAACTTGAAATTTGGCACGAGCATTGATTATGTCATAAATAGGAAAAGCTAAAGGGTCCCAACTCCGTTATTTAATTCTAGGCACAAAAGAATTAGTGTCCAAGTTTTACGTATGGAATGTAATTTTCTCACATAGAAACTTAGAATTTGGCACGGGCATTGATTATGTCATAAATAGGAAAAGCTAATTGGTCCTAACTCAATTATTCAATTCTATGTGCAAAAGAATTAGCGTCCAAATTTTACGTACAGAATCCAATTTTCTCACATAGAAACTTGAAATTTGGCACGAGCATTGATTATGTCATAAATAGGAAAAGCTAAAGGGTCCCAACTCCGTTATTTAATTCTAGGCACAAAAGAATTAGCGTCCAAGTTTTACGTATGGAATGTAATTTTCTCACATAGAAACTTAAAATTTGGCACGGGCATTGATTATGTCATAAATAGGAAAAGCTAATGGGTCCTAACTCAATTATTCAATTCTATGTGCAAAAGAATTAGCGTCCAAATTTTACATACAGAATCCAATTTTCTCACATAGAAACTTGAAATTTGGCACGAGCATTGATTATGTCATAAATAGGAACAGCTAATGTGTCCCAACTCCACTATTTAATTCTATGAGCAAAAGAATTAGCGTCCAAATGTTACGTACGGAATGTAATTTTCTCACATAGAAACTTAAAATTTGGTACGGGCATTGATTATGTCATAAATAAGAAAAGCTAATGGGTGCTAACTCGATTATTCAATTCTATGTGCAAAAGAATTAGCCTTCAAATTTTACGTACGGAATCCAATTTTCTCACATAGAAACTTGAAATTTGGCACGAGCTTTGATTATGTCATAAATAGGAAAAGCTAATGGGTCCCAACTCGATTATTCAATTCTATGTGCAAAAGAATTAGCCTCCAAATTTTACGTACGGAATCCAATTTTCTCACATAGAAACTTGAAATTTGGCACGAGCATTGATTATGTCATAAATAGGAAAAGCTAATGGGTCCCAACTCGATTATTCAATTCTATGCGCAAAAGAATTAGCGTCCAAATTTTATGTACACTATCCAATTTTCTCACATAGAAACTTAAAATTTGGCACGGCATTGAATATGTTCTAAATAGGAAAAACTAATGGGTCCCAACTCGATTATTCAATTCTATGCGCAAAAGAATTAGCGTCAAAATTTTACGTACGGAATGTATTTTTCTCACTTTCCAGTGTCATAGAAACGTGAAATTTGGCACGGCATTGATTATGTCATAAATAGGAAAAGCTAATGGGTCCAACTCGATTATTCAATTCTATGTGCAAAAGAATTAGCCTCCAAATTTTACGTACGGAATCCAATTTTCTCACATAGAAACTTGAAATTTGGCACGAGCATTGATTATGTCATAAATAGGAAAAGCTAATGGGTCCCAACTCGATTATTCAATTCTATGTGCAAAAGAATTAGCGTCCAAATTTTACATACAGAAACCAATTTTCTCACATAGAAACTTGAAATTTGGCACGAGCATTGATTATGTCATAAATAGGAAAAGCTAATGTGTCCCAACTCCATTTTTTAATTCTATGAGCAAAAGAATTAGCGTCCAAATGTTACGTACGGAATGTAATTTTCTCACATAGAAACTTAAAATTTGGCACGGGCATTGATTATGTCATAAATAGGAAAAGCTAATTGGTCCTAACTCAATTATTCAATTCTATGTGCAAAAGAATTAGCGTCCAAATTTTACGTACAGAATCCAATTTTCTCACATAGAAACTTGAAATTTGGCACGAGCATTGATTATGTCATAAATAGGAAAAGCTAAAGGGTCCCAACTCCGTTATTTAATTCTAGGCACAAAAGAATTAGCGTCCAAGTTTTACGTATGGAATGTAATTTTCTCACATAGAAACTTAAAATTTGGCACGGGCATTGATTATGTCATAAATAGGAAAAGCTAATGGGTCCTAACTAGATTATTCAATTCTATGTGCAAAAGAATTAGCGTCCAAATTTTACATACAGAATCCAATTTTCTCACATAGAAACTTGAAATTTGGCACGAGCATTGATTATGTCATAAATAGGAACAGCTAATGTGTCCCAACTCCATTATTTAATTCTATGAGCAAAAGAATTAGCGTCCAAATGTTACGTACGGAATGTAATTTTCTCACATAGAAACTTAAAATTTGGCACGGGCATTGATTATGTCATAAATAAGAAAAGCTAATGGGTGCTAACTCGATTATTCAATTCTATGTGCAAAAGAATTAGCCTTCAAATTTTACGTACGGAATCCAATTTTCTCACATAGAAACTTGAAATTTGGCACGAGCTTTGATTATGTCATAAATAGGAAAAGCTAATGGGTTCCCAACTCGATTATTTAATTCTATGTGCAAAAGAATTAGCCTCCAAATTTTACGTACGGAATCCAATTTTCTCACATAGAAACTTGAAATTTGGCACGAGCATTGATTATGTCATAAATAGGAAAAGCTAATGGGTCCCAACTCGATTTTTCAATTCTATGCGCAAAAGAATTAGCGTCCAAATTTTATGTACAGAATCCAATTTTCTCACATAGAAACTTAAAATTTGGCACGGGCATTGAATATGTTCTAAATAGGAAAAACTAATGGGGCCCAACTCGATTATTCAATTCTATGCGCAAAAGAATTAGCGTCAAAATTTTACGTACGGAATGTATTTTTCTCACTTTCCAGTGTCATAGAAACGTGAAATTTGGCACGAGCATTGATTATGTCATAAATAGGAAAAGCTAATGGGTCCAACTCGATTATTCAATTCTATGTGCAAAAGAATTAGCCTCCAAATTTTACGTACGGAATCCAATTTTCTCACATAGAAACTTGAAATTTGGCACGAGCATTGATTATGTCATAAATAGGAAAAGCTAATGGGTCCCAACTCGATTATTCAATTCTATGCGCAAAAGAATTAGCGTCCAAATTTTATGTACACTATCCAATTTTCTCACATAGAAACTTGACATTTGGCACGGGCATTGAATATGTTCTAAATAGGAAAAACTAATGGGTCCCAACTCGATTATTCAATTCTATGCGCAAAAGAATTAGCGTCAAAATTTTACGTACGGAATGTATTTTTCTCACTTTCCAGTGTCATAGAAACGTGAAATTTGGCACGAGCATTGATTATGTCATAAATAGGAAAAGCTAATGGGTCCCAACTCGATTTTTCAATTCTATGTGCAAAAGAATTAGCCTCCAAATTTTACGTACGGAATCCAATTTTCTCACATAGAAACTTGAAATTTGGCACGAGCATTGATTATGTCATAAATAGGAAAAGCTAATGGGTCCCAACTCGATTATTCAATTCTATGCGCAAAAGAATTAGCCTTCAAATTTTACGTACGGAATCCAATTTTCTCACATAGAAACTTGAAATTTGGCACGAGCATTGATTATGTCATAAATAGGAAAAGCTAATGGGTCCCAACTCGATTATTCAATTCTATGTGCAAAAGAATTAGCCTCCAAATTTTACGTACGGAATCCAATTTTCTCACATAGAAACTTGAAATTTGGCACGAGCATTGATTATGTCATAAATAGGAAAAGCTAATGGGTCCCAACTCGATTATTCAATTCTATGTGCAAAAGAATTAGCCTCCAAATTTTACGTACGGAATCCAATTTTCTCACATAGAAACTTGAAATTTGGCACGAGCATTGATTATGTCATAAATAGGAAAAGCTAATGGGTCCCAACTCGATTATTCAATTCTATGCGCAAAAGAATTAGCGTCAAAATTTTACGTACGGAATGTATTTTTCTCACTTTCCAGTGTCATAGAAACGTGAAATTTGGCACGAGCATTGATTATGTCATAAATAGGAAAAGCTAATGGGTCCAACTCGATTATTCAATTCTATGTGCAAAAGAATTAGCCTCCAAATTTTACGTACGGAATCCAATTTTCTCACATAGAAACTTGAAATTTGGCACGAGCATTGATTATGTCATAAATAGGAAAAGCTAATGGGTCCCAACTCGATTTTTCAATTCTATGTGCAAAAGAATTAGCCTCCAAATTTTACGTACGGAATCCAATTTTCTCACATAGAAACTTGAAATTTGGCACGAGCATTGATTATGTCATAAATAGGAGAAGCTAATGGGTCCCAACTCGATTATTCAATTCTATGCGCAAAAGAATTAGCGTCAAAATTTTATGTACACTATCCAATTTTCTCACATGGAAACTTAAAATTTGGCACGGGCATTGAATATGTTCTAAATAGGAAAAACTAATGGGTCCCAACTCGATTATTTAATTCTATGCGCAAAAGAATTAGCGTCAAAATTTTACGTACGGAATGTTTTGTTCTCACTTTCCAGTGTCATAGAAACGTGAAATTTGGCACGAGCATTGATTGTGTCATAAATAGGAAAAGCTAATGGGTCCCAACTCCATTATTTAATTCTATGAGCAAAAGAATTAGCGTCCAAATGTTACGTACGGAATGTAATTTTCTCACATAGAAACTTAAAATTTGGCACGGGCATTGATTATGTCATAAATAAGAAAAGCTAATGGGTGCTAACTCGATTATTCAATTCTATGTGCAAAAGAATTAGCCTTCAAATTTTACGTACGGAATCCAATTTTCTCACATAGAAACTTGAAATTTGGCACGAGCATTGATTATGTCATAAATAGGAAAAGCTAATGGGTCCCAACTCGATTATTCAATTCTATGCGCAAAAGAATTAGCGTCAAAATTTTATGTACACTATCCAATTTTCTCACATGGAAACTTAAAATTTGGCACGGGCATTGAATATGTTCTAAATAGGAAAAACTAATGGGTCCCAACTCGATTATTCAATTCTATGCGCAAAAGAATTAGCGTCAAAATTTTACGTACGGAATGTATTTTTCTCACTTTCCAGTGTCATAGAAACGTGAAATTTGGCACGGCATTGATTATGTCATAAATAGGAAAAGCTAATGGGTCCAACTCGATTATTCAATTCTATGTGCAAAAGAATTAGCCTCTAAATTTTACGTACGGAATCCAATTTTCTCACATAGAAACTTGAAATTTGGCACGAGCATTGATTATGTCATAAATAGGAAAAGCTAATGGGTCCCAACTCGATTATTCAATTCTATGTGCAAAAGAATTAGTGTCCAAATTTTACATACAGAAACCAATTTTCTCACATAGAAACTTGAAATTTGGCACGAGCATTGATTATGTCATAAATAGGAAAAGCTAATGTGTCCCAACTCCATTATTTAATTCTATGAGCAAAAGAATTAGCGTCCAAATGTTACGTACGGAATGTAATTTTCTCACATAGAAACTTAAAATTTGGCACGGGCATTGATTATGTCATAAATAAGAAAAGCTAATGGGTGCTAACTCGATTATTCAATTCTATGTGCAAAAGAATTAGCCTTCAAATTTTACGTACGGAATCCAATTTTCTCACATAGAAACTTGAAATTTGGCACGAGCATTGATTATGTCATAAATAGGAAAAGCTAAATGGTCCCAACTCCGTTATTTAATTCTAGGCACAAAAGAATTAGCGTCCAAGTTTTACGTATGGAATGTAATTTTCTCACATAGAAACTTAAAATTTGGCACGGGCATTGATTATGTCATAAATAGGAAAAGCTAATTGGTCCTAACTCAATTATTCAATTCTATGTGCAAAAGAATTAGCGTCCAAATTTTACGTACAGAATCCAATTTTCTCACATAGAAACTTGAAATTTGGCACGAGCATTGATTATGTCATAAATAGGAAAAGCTAAAGGGTCCCAACTCCGTTATTTAATTCTAGGCACAAAAGAATTAGCGTCCAAGTTTTACGTATGGAATGTAATTTTCTCACGTAGAAACTTAAAATTTGGCACGGGCATTGATTATGTCATAAATAGGAAAAGCTAATGGGTCCTAACTAGATTATTCAATTCTATGTGCAAAAGAATTAGCGTCCAAATTTTACATACAGAATCCAATTTTCTCACATAGAAACTTGAAATTTGGCACGAGCATTGATTATGTCATAAATAGGAACAGCTAATGTGTCCCAACTCCATTATTTAATTCTATGAGCAAAAGAATTAGCGTCCAAATGTTACGTACGGAATGTAATTTTCTCACATAGAAACTTAAAATTTGGCACGGGCATTGATTATGTCATAAATAAGAAAAGCTAATGGGTGTTAACTCGATTATTCAATTCTATGTGCAAAAGAATTAGCCTTCAAATTTTACGTACGGAATCCAATTTTCTCACATAGAAACTTGAAATTTGGCACGAGCTTTGATTATGTCATAAATAGGAAAAGCTAATGGGTCCCAACTCGATTATTTAATTCTATGTGCAAAAGAATTAGCCTCCAAATTTTACGTACGGAATCCAATTTTCTCACATAGAAACTTGAAATTTGGCACGAGCATTGATTATGTCATAAATAGGAAAAGCTAATGGGTCCCAACTCGATTATTCAATTCTATGCGCAAAAGAATTAGCGTCCAAATTTTATGTATACTATCCAATTTTCTCACATAGAAACTTAAAATTTGGCACGGGCATTGAATATGTTCTAAATAGGAAAAACTAATGGGTCCCAACTCGATTATTCAATTCTATGCGCAAAAGAATTAGCGTCAAAATTTTACGTACAGAATGTATTTTTCTCACTCTTCAGTGTCATAGAAACGTGAAATTTGGCACGAGCATTGATTATGTCATAAATAGGAAAAGCTAATGGGTCCAACTCGATTATTCAATTCTATGTGCAAAAGAATTAGCCTCCAAATTTTACGTACGGAATCCAATTTTCTCACATAGAAACTTGAAATTTGGCACGAGCATTGATTATGTCATAAATAGGAAAAGCTAATGGGTCCCAACTCGATTATTCAATTCTATGCGCAAAAGAATTAGCGTCCAAATTTTATGTACACAATCGAATTTTCTCACATAGAAACTTAAAATTTGGCACGGGCATTGAATATGTTCTAAATAGGAAAAACTAATGGGTCCCAACTCGATTATTTAATTCCATGTGCAAAAGAATTAGCGTCAAAATTTTATGTATGGAATGTATTTTTTTCACTTTCCAGTGTCATAGAAACGTGAAATTTGGCACGAGCATTGATTATGTCATAAATAGGAAAAGCTAATGGGCCCCAACTCCGTTATTTAATTCTAGGCACTAAAGAATTAGCGCCCAAGTTTTACGTACGGAATGTAATTTTCTCACATAGAAACATAAAATTTGGCACGGGCATTGATTATGTCATAAATAGGAAAAGCTAATTGGTCCTAACTCAATTATTCAATTCTATGTGCAAAAGAATTAGCGTCAAAATTTTACGTACGGAATCCAATTTTCTCACATAGAAACTTGAAATTTGGCACGAGCATTGATTATGTCATAAATAGGAAAAGCTAAAGGGTCCCAACTCCGTTATTTAATTCTAGGCACAAAAGAATTAGCGTCCAAGTTTTACGTATGGAATGTAATTTTCTCACATAAAAAATTAAAATTTGGCACGGGCATTGATTATGTCATAAATAGGAAAAGCTAATGGGTCCTAACTAGATTATTCAATTCTATGTGCAAAAGAATTAGCGTCCAAATTTTACATACAGAATCCAATTTTCTCACATAGAAACTTGAAATTTGGCACGAGCATTGATTATGTCATAAATAGGAAAAGCTAATGGGTCCCAACTCCGTTATTTAATTCTATGCGCAAAAGAATTAGCGTCCAAATGTTACGTACGGAATGTAATTTTCTCACATAGAAACTTAAAATTTGGCACGGGCATTGAATATGTTCTAAATAGGAAAAACTAATGGGTCCCAACTCGATTATTCAATTCTATACGCAAAAGAATTAGCGTCAAAATTTTACGTACGGAATGTATTTTTCTCACTTTCCAGTGTCATAGAAACGTGAAATTTGGCACGAGCATTGATTATGTCATAAATAGGAAAAGCTTAGGGGCCAACTCGATTATTCAATTCTATGTGCAAAATAATTAGCCTCCAAATTTTATGTACGGAATCCAATTTTCTCACATAGAAACTTGAAATTTGGCACGAGCATTGATTATGTCATAAATAGGAAAAGCTAATGGGTCCCAACTCGATTATTCAATTCTATGCGCAAAAGAATTAGCGTCCAAATTTTATGTACACAATCAAATTTTCTCACATAGAAACTTAAAATTTGGCACGGGCATTGAATATGTTCTAAATAGGAAAAACTAATGGGTCCCAACTCGATTATTTAATTCTATGAGCAAAAGAATTAGCGTCAAAATTTTACGTACGGAATGTATTTTTCTCACTTTCCAGTGTCATAGAAACGTGAAATTTGGCACGAGCATTGATTATGTCATAAATAGGAAAAGCTAATGGGTCCAACTCGATTATTCAATTCTATGTGCAAAAGAATTAGCCTCCAAATTTTACGTACGGAATCCAATTTTCTCACATAGAAACTTGAAATTTGGCATGAGCATTGATTATGTCATAAATAGGAAAAGCTAATGGGTCCCAACTCGATTATTCAATTCTATGCGCAAAAGAATTAGCGTCCAAATTTTATGTACACAATCGAATTTTCTCACATAGAAACTTAAAATTTGGCACGGGCATTGAATATGTTCTAAATAGGAAAAACTAATGGGTCCCAACTCGATTATTTAATTCTATGCACAAAAGAATTAGCGTCAAAATTTTACGTACGGAATGTATTGTTCTCACTTTCCAGTGTCATAGAAACGTGAAATTTGGCACGAGCATTGATTGTGTCATAAATAGGAAAAGCTAATGGGTCCCAACTCGATTATTCAATTCTATGTGCAAAAGAATTAGCGTCCAAATTTTATGTACGGAATCCAATTTTCTCACATAGAAACTTGAAATTTGGCACGAGCATTGATTATGTCATAAATAGGAAAAGCTAATGGGTCCCAACTCGATTTTTCAATTCTATGTGCAAAAGAATTAGCCTCCAAATTTTACGTACGGAATCCAATTTTCTCACATAGAAACTTGAAATTTGGCACGAGCATTGATTATGTCATAAATAGGAAAAGCTAATGGGTCCCAACTCGATTATTCAATTCTATGCGCAAAAGAATTAGCGTCCAAATTTTACGTACAGAATCCAATTTTCTCACATAGAAACTTAAAATTTGGAACGGGCATTGAATATGTCCTAAATAGGAAAAACTAATGTGTCTCAACTCGATTATTCAATTCTATGCGCAAAAGAATTAGCATCCAAATTTTCCGTACGGAATGTATTTTTCTCACTTTCCAGTGTCATAGAAACGTGAAATTTGGCACAAGCATTGATTATGTCATGAATAGGAAAAGCTAATGGGTCCTAACTCGATTATTCAATTCTATGTGCAAAAGAATTAGCGTCAAAATTTTATGTATGGAATGTATTTTTTTCACTTTCCAGTGTCATAGAAACGTGAAATTTGGCACGAGCATTGATTATGTCATAAATAGGAAAAGCTAATGGGTCCCAACTCCGTTATTTAATTCTAGGCACTAAAGAATTAGCGCCCAAGTTTTACGTACGGAATGTAATTTTCTCACATAGAAACTTAAAATTTGGCACGGGCATTGATTATGTCATAAATAGGAAAAGCTAATTGGTCCTAACTCAATTATTCAATTCTATGTGCAAAAGAATTAGCGTCAAAATTTTACGTACGGAATCCAATTTTCTCACATAGAAACTTGAAATTCGGCACGAGCATTGATTATGTCATAAATAGGAAAAGCTAAAGGGTCCAACCTCTGTTATTTAATTCTAGGCACAAAAGAATTAGCGTCCAAGTTTTACGTATGGAATGTAATTTTCTCACATAGAAACTTAAAATTTGGCACGGGCATTGAATATGTTCTAAATAGAAAAAACTAATGGGTCCCAACTCGATTATTTAATTCTATGAGCAAAAGAATTAGCGTCAAAATTTTACGTACGGAATGTATTGTTCTCACTTTCCAGTGTCATAGAAACGTGAAATTTGGCACGAGCATTGATTGTGTCATAAATAGGAAAAGCTAATGGGTCCCAACTCGATTATTCAATTCTATGTGCAAAAGAATTAGCGTCCAAATTTTATGTACGGAATCCAATTTTCTCACATAGAAACTTGAAATTTGGCACGAGCATTGATTATGTCATAAATAGGAAAACCTAATGGGTCCCAACTCGATTTTTCAATTCTATGTGCAAAAGAATTAGCCTCCAAATTTTACGTACGGAATCCAATTTTCTCACATAGAAACTTGAAATTTGGCACGAGCATTGATTATGTCATAAATAGGAAAAGCTAATGGGTCCCAACTCGATTATTCAATTCTATGCGCAAAAGAATTAGCGTCCAAATTTTACGTACAGAATCCAATTTTCTCACATAGAAACTTAAAATTTGGAACGGGCATTGAATATGTCCTAAATAGGAAAAACTAATGTGTCTCAACTCGATTATTCAATTTTATGCGCAAAAGAATTAGCGTCAAAATTTTCCGTATGGAATGTATTTTTCTCACTTTCCAGTGTCATAGAAACGTGAAATTTGGCACAAGCATTGATTATGTCATGAATAGGAAAAGCTAATGGGTCCTAACTCGATTATTCAATTCTATGTGCAAAAGAATTAGCGTCAAAATTTTATGTGTGGAATGTATTTTTTTCACTTTCCAGTGTCATAGAAACGTGAAATTTGGCACGAGCATTGATTATGTCATAAATAGGAAAAGCTAATGGGTCCCAACTCCGTTATTTAATTCTATGCGCAAAAGAATTAGCGTCCAAATGTTACGTACGGAATGTAAATTTCTCACATAGAAACTTAAAATTTGGCACGGGCATTGATTATGTCATAAATAAGAAAAGCTGATGGGTCCTAACTCGATTATTCAATTCTATGTGCAAAAGAATTAGCCTTCAAATTTTACGTACGGAATCCAATTTTCTCACATAGAAACTTGAAATTTGGCACGAGCATTGATTATGTCATAAATAGGAAAAGCTAATGGGTCCCAACTCGATTATTCAATTCTATGTGCAAAAGAATTAGCCTCCAAATTTTACGTACGGAATCCAATTTTCTCACATAGAAACTTGAAATTTGGCACGAGCATTGATTATGTCATAAATAGGAAAAGCTAATGGGTCCCAACTCGATTATTCAATTCTATGCGCAAAAGAATTAGCGTCCAAATTTTACGTACAGAATCCAATTTTCTCACATAGAAACTTGAAATTTGGCACGAGCATTGATTATGTCATAAATAGGAAAAGCTAATGGGTCTCAACTCGATTATTCAATTCTATGCGCAAAAGAATTAGCGTCAAAATTTTCCGTATGGAATGTATTTTTCTCACTTTCCAGTGTCATAGAAACGTGAAATTTGGCACGAGCATTGATTATGTCATGAATAGGAAAAGCTAATGGGTCCTAACTCGATTATTCAATTCTATGTGCAAAAGAATTAGCGTCAAAATTTTATGTATGGAATGTATTTTTTTCACTTTCCAGTGTCATAGAAACGTGAAATTTGGCACGAGCATTGATTATGTCATAAATATGAAAAGCTAATGGGTCCCAACTCCGTTATTTAATTCTAGGCACTAAAGAATTAGCGCCCAAGTTTTACGTACGGAATGTAATTTTCTCACATAGAAACTTAAAATTTGGCACAGGCATTGATTATGTCATAAATAGGAAAAGCTAATTGGTCCTAACTCAATTATTCAATTCTATGTGCAAAAGAATTAGCGTCAAAATTTTACGTACGGAATCCAATTTTCTCACATAGAAACTTGAAATTTGGCACGAGCATTGATTATGTCATAAATAGGAAAAGCTAAAGGGTCCCAACTCCGTTATTTAATTCTAGGCACAAAAGAATTAGCGTCCAAGTTTTACGTATGGAATGTAATTTTCTCACATAGAAACTTAAAATTTGGCACAGGCATTGATTATGTCATAAATAGGAAAAGCTAATGGGTCCTAACTAGATTATTCAATTCTATGTGCAAAAGAATTAGCGTCCAAATTTTACATACAGAATCCGATTTTCTCACATAGAAACTTGAAATTTGGCACGAGCATTGATTATGTCATAAATAGGAAAAGCTAATGGGTCCCAACTCCGTTATTTAATTCTATGCGCAAAAGAATTAGCGTCCAAATGTTACGTACGGAATGTAAATTTCTCACATAGAAACTTGAAATTTGGCACGGGCATTGATTATGTCATAAATAAGAAAAGCTAATGGGTCCTAACTCGATTATTCAATTCTATGTGCAAAAGAATTAGCCTTCAAATTTTACGTACGGAATCCAATTTTCTCACATAGAAACTTGAAATTTGGCACGAGCATTGATTATGTCATAAATAGGAAAAGCTAATGGGTCCAACTCGATTATTCAATTCTATGTGCAAAAGAATTAGCCTCCAAATTTTACGTACGGAATCCAATTTTCTCACATAGAAACTTAAAATTTGGCACGAGCATTGATTATGTCATAAATAGGAAAAGCTAATGGGTCCCAACTCGATTATTCAATTCTATGCGCAAAAGAATTAGCGTCCAAATTTTATGTACACAATCGAATTTTCTCACATAGAAACTTAAAATTTGGCACGGGCATTGAATATGTTCTAAATAGGAAAAACTAATGGGTCCCAACTCGATTATTTAATTCTATGTGCAAAAGAATTAGCGTCAAAATTTTATGTATGGAATGTATTTTTTTCACTTTCCAGTGTCATAGAAACGTGAAATTTGGCACGAGCATTGATTATGTCATAAATAGGAAAAGCTAATGGGTCCCAACTTCGTTATTTAATTCTAGGCACTAAAGAATTAGCGCCCAAGTTTTTCGTACGGAATGTAATTTTCTCACATAGAAACTTAAAATTTGGCACGGGCATTGATTATGTCATAAATTGGAAAAGCTAATTGGTCCTAACTCAATTATTCAATTCTATGTGCAAAAGAATTAGCGTCAAAATTTTACGTACGGAATCCAATTTTCTCACATAGAAACTTGAAATTTGGCACGAGCATTGATTATGTCATAAATAGGAAAAGCTAAATGGTCCCAACTCCGTTATTTAATTCTAGGCACAAAAGAATTAGCGTCCAAGTTTTACGTATGGAATGTAATTTTCTCACATAGAAACTTAAAATTTGGCACGGGCATTGATTATGTCATAAATAGGAAAAGCTAATTGGTCCTAACTCAATTATTCAATTCTATGTGCAAAAGAATTAGCGTCCAAATTTTACGTACAGAATCCAATTTTCTCACATAGAAACTTGAAATTTGGCACGAGCATTGATTATGTCATAAATAGGAAAAGCTAAAGGGTCCCAACTCCGTTATTTAATTCTAGGCACAAAAGAATTAGCGTCCAAGTTTTACGTATGGAATGTAATTTTCTCACATAGAAACTTAAAATTTGGCACGGGCATTGATTATGTCATAAATAGGAAAAGCTAATGGGTCCTAACTAGATTATTCAATTCTATGTGCAAAAGAATTAGCGTCCAAATTTTACATACAGAATCCAATTTTCTCACATAGAAACTTGAAATTTGGCACGAGCATTGATTATGTCATAAATAGGAACAGCTAATGTGTCCCAACTCCATTATTTAATTCTATGAGCAAAAGAATTAGCGTCCAAATGTTACGTACGGAATGTAATTTTCTCACATAGAAACTTAAAATTTGGCACGGGCATTGATTATGTCATAAATAAGAAAAGCTAATGGGTGCTAACTCGATTATTCAATTCTATGTGCAAAAGAATTAGCCTTCAAATTTTACGTACGGAATCCAATTTTCTCACATAGAAACTTGAAATTTGGCACGAGCTTTGATTATGTCATAAATAGGAAAAGCTAATGGGTCCCAACTCGCTTATTTAATTCTATGTGCAAAAGAATTAGCCTCCAAATTTTAAGTACGGAATCCAATTTTCTCACATAGAAACTTGAAATTTGGCACGAGCATTGATTATGTCATAAATAGGAAAAGCTAATGGGTCCCAACTCGATTATTCAATTCTATGCGCAAAAGAATTAGCGTCCAAATTTTATGTATACTATCCAATTTTCTCACATAGAAACTTAAAATTTGGCACGGGCATTGAATATGTTCTAAATAGGAAAAACTAATGGGTCCCAACTCGATTATTCAATTCTATGCGCAAAAGAATTAGCGTCAAAATTTTACGTACAGAATGTATTTTTCTCACTCTTCAGTGTCATAGAAACGTGAAATTTGGCACGAGCATTGATTATGTCATAAATAGGAAAAGCTAATGGGTCCAACTCGATTATTCAATTCTATGTGCAAAAGAATTAGCCTCCAAATTTTACGTACGGAATCCAATTTTCTCACATAGAAACTTGAAATTTGGCACGAGCATTGATTATGTCATAAATAGGAAAAGCTAATGGGTCCCAACTCGATTATTCAATTCTATGCGCAAAAGAATTAGCGTCCAAATTTTATGTACACAATCGAATTTTCTCACATAGAAACTTAAAATTTGGCACGGGCATTGAATATGTTCTAAATAGGAAAAACTAATGGGTCCCAACTCGATTATTTAATTCTATGTGCAAAAGAATTAGCGTCAAAATTTTATGTATGGAATGTATTTTTTTCACTTTCCAGTGTCATAGAAACGTGAAATTTGGCACGAGCATTGATTATGTCATAAATAGGAAAAGCTAATGGGCCCCAACTCCGTTATTTAATTCTAGGCACTAAAGAATTAGCGCCCAAGTTTTACGTACGGAATGTAATTTTCTCACATAGAAACATAAAATTTGGCACGGGCATTGATTATGTCATAAATAGGAAAAGCTAATTGGTCCTAACTCAATTATTCAATTCTATGTGCAAAAGAATTAGCGTCAAAATTTTACGTACGGAATCCAATTTTCTCACATAGAAACTTGAAATTTGGCACGAGCATTGATTATGTCATAAATAGGAAAAGCTAAAGGGTCCCAACTCCGTTATTTAATTCTAGGCACAAAAGAATTAGCGTCCAAGTTTTACGTATGGAATGTAATTTTCTCACATAAAAAATTAAAATTTGGCACGGGCATTGATTATGTCATAAATAGGAAAAGCTAATGGGTCCTAACTAGATTATTCAATTCTATGTGCAAAAGAATTAGCGTCCAAATTTTACATACAGAATCCAATTTTCTCACATAGAAACTTGAAATTTGGCACGAGCATTGATTATGTCATAAATAGGAAAAGCTAATGGGTCCCAACTCCGTTATTTAATTCTATGCGCAAAAGAATTAGCGTCCAAATGTTACGTACGGAATGTAATTTTCTCACATAGAAACTTAAAATTTGGCACGGGCATTGAATATGTTCTAAATAGGAAAAACTAATGGGTCCCAACTCGATTATTCAATTCTATACGCAAAAGAATTAGCGTCAAAATTTTACGTACGGAATGTATTTTTCTCACTTTCCAGTGTCATAGAAACGTGAAATTTGGCACGAGCATTGATTATGTCATAAATAGGAAAAGCTTAGGGGCCAACTCGATTATTCAATTCTATGTGCAAAATAATTAGCCTCCAAATTTTATGTACGGAATCCAATTTTCTCACATAGAAACTTGAAATTTGGCACGAGCATTGATTATGTCATAAATAGGAAAAGCTAATTGGTCCCAACTCGATTATTCAATTCTATGCGCAAAAGAATTAGCGTCCAAATTTTATGTACACAATCGAATTTTCTCACATAGAAACTTAAAATTTGGCACGGGCATTGAATATGTTCTAAATAGGAAAAACTAATGGGTCCCAACTCGATTATTTAATTCTATGAGCAAAAGAATTAGCGTCAAAATTTTACGTACGGAATGTATTTTTCTCACTTTCCAGTGTCATAGAAACGTGAAATTTGGCACGAGCATTGATTATGTCATAAATAGGAAAAGCTAATGGGTCCAACTCGATTATTCAATTCTATGTGCAAAAGAATTAGCCTCCAAATTTTACGTACGGAATCCAATTTTCTCACATAGAAACTTGAAATTTGGCATGAGCATTGATTATGTCATAAATAGGAAAAGCTAATGGGTCCCAACTCGATTTTTCAATTCTATGTGCAAAAGAATTAGCCTCCAAATTTTACGTACGGAATCCAATTTTCTCACATAGAAACTTGAAATTTGGCACGAGCATTGATTATGTCATAAATAGGAAAAGCTAATGGGTCCCAACTCGATTATTCAATTCTATGCGCAAAAGAATTAGCGTCCAAATTTTACGTACAGAATCCAATTTTCTCACATAGAAACTTAAAATTTGGAACGGGCATTGAATATGTCCTAAATAGGAAAAACTAATGTGTCTCAACTCGATTATTCAATTCTATGCGCAAAAGAATTAGCATCCAAATTTTCCGTACGGAATGTATTTTTCTCACTTTCCAGTGTCATAGAAACGTGAAATTTGGCACAAGCATTGATTATGTCATGAATAGGAAAAGCTAATGGGTCCTAACTCGATTATTCAATTCTATGTGCAAAAGAATTAGCGTCAAAATTTTATGTATGGAATGTATTTTTTTCACTTTCCAGTGTCATAGAAACGTGAAATTTGGCACGAGCATTGATTATGTCATAAATAGGAAAAGCTAATGGGTCCCAACTCCGTTATTTAATTCTAGGCACTAAAGAATTAGCGCCCAAGTTTTACGTACGGAATGTAATTTTCTCACATAGAAACTTAAAATTTGGCACGGGCATTGATTATGTCATAAATAGGAAAAGCTAATTGGTCCTAACTCAATTATTCAATTCTATGTGCAAAAGAATTAGCGTCAAAATTTTACGTACGGAATCCAATTTTCTCACATAGAAACTTGAAATTCGGCACGAGCATTGATTATGTCATAAATAGGAAAAGCTAAAGGGTCCAACCTCCGTTATTTAATTCTAGGCACAAAAGAATTAGCGTCCAAGTTTTACGTATGGAATGTAATTTTCTCACATAGAAACTTAAAATTTGGCACGGGCATTGAATATGTTCTAAATAGAAAAAACTAATGGGTCCCAACTCGATTATTTAATTCTATGAGCAAAAGAATTAGCGTCAAAATTTTACGTACGGAATGTATTGTTCTCACTTTCCAGTGTCATAGAAACGTGAAATTTGGCACGAGCATTGATTGTGTCATAAATAGGAAAAGCTAATGGGTCCCAACTCGATTATTCAATTCTATGTGCAAAAGAATTAGCGTCCAAATTTTATGTACGGAATCCAATTTTCTCACATAGAAACTTGAAATTTGGCACGAGCATTGATTATGTCATAAATAGGAAAACCTAATGGGTCCCAACTCGATTTTTCAATTCTATGTGCAAAAGAATTAGCCTCCAAATTTTACGTACGGAATCCAATTTTCTCACATAGAAACTTGAAATTTGGCACGAGCATTGATTATGTCATAAATAGGAAAAGCTAATGGGTCCCAACTCGATTATTCAATTCTATGCGCAAAAGAATTAGCGTCCAAATTTTACGTACAGAATCCAATTTTCTCACATAGAAACTTAAAATTTGGAACGGGCATTGAATATGTCCTAAATAGGAAAAACTAATGTGTCTCAACTCGATTATTCAATTTTATGCGCAAAAGAATTAGCGTCAAAATTTTCCGTATGGAATGTATTTTTCTCACTTTCCAGTGTCATAGAAACGTGAAATTTGGCACAAGCATTGATTATGTCATGAATAGGAAAAGCTAATGGGTCCTAACTCGATTATTCAATTCTATGTGCAAAAGAATTAGCGTCAAAATTTTATGTGTGGAATGTATTTTTTTCACTTTCCAGTGTCATAGAAACGTGAAATTTGGCACGAGCATTGATTATGTCATAAATAGGAAAAGCTAATGGGTCCCAACTCCGTTATTTAATTCTATGCGCAAAAGAATTAGCGTCCAAATGTTACGTACGGAATGTAAATTTCTCACATAGAAACTTAAAATTTGGCACGGGCATTGATTATGTCATAAATAAGAAAAGCTAATGGGTCCTAACTCGATTATTCAATTCTATGTGCAAAAGAATTAGCCTTCAAATTTTACGTACGGAATCCAATTTTCTCACATAGAAACTTGAAATTTGGCAAGAGCATTGATTATGTCATAAATAGGAAAAGCTAATGGGTCCCAACTCGATTATTCAATTCTATGTGCAAAAGAATTAGCCTCCAAATTTTACATACAGAATCCAATTTTCTCACATAGAAACTTGAAATTTGGCACGAGCATTGATTATGTCATAAATAGGAACAGCTAATGTGTCCCAACTCCATTATTTAATTCTATGAGCAAAAGAATTAGCGTCCAAATGTTACGTACGGAATGTAATTTTCTCACATAGAAACTTAAAATTTGGCACGGGCATTGATTATGTCATAAATAAGAAAAGCTAATGGGTGCTAACTCGATTATTCAATTCTATGTGCAAAAGAATTAGCCTTCAAATTTTACGTACGGAATCCAATTTTCTCACATAGAAACTTGAAATTTGGCACGAGCTTTGATTATGTCATAAATAGGAAAAGCTAATGGGTCCCAACTCGATTATTTAATTCTATGTGCAAAAGAATTAGCCTCCAAATTTTACGTACGGAATCCAATTTTCTCACATAGAAACTTGAAATTTGGCACGAGCATTGATTATGTCATAAATAGGAAAAGCTAATGGGTCCCAACTCGATTATTCAATTCTATGCGCAAAAGAATTAGCGTCCAAATTTTATGTATACTATCCAATTTTCTCACATAGAAACTTAAAATTTGGCACGGGCATTGAATATGTTCTAAATAGGAAAAACTAATGGGTCCCAACTCGATTATTCAATTCTATGCGCAAAAGAATTAGCGTCAAAATTTTACGTACAGAATGTATTTTTCTCACTCTTCAGTGTCATAGAAACGTGAAATTTGGCACGAGCATTGATTATGTCATAAATAGGAAAAGCTAATGGGTCCAACTCGATTATTCAATTCTATGTGCAAAAGAATTAGCCTCCAAATTTTACGTACGGAATCCAATTTTCTCACATAGAAACTTGAAATTTGGCACGAGCATTGATTATGTCATAAATAGGAAAAGCTAATGGGTCCCAACTCGATTATTCAATTCTATGCGCAAAAGAATTAGCGTCCAAATTTTATGTACACAATCGAATTTTCTCACATAGAAACTTAAAATTTGGCACGGGCATTGAATATGTTCTAAATAGGAAAAACTAATGGGTCCCAACTCGATTATTTAATTCTATGTGCAAAAGAATTAGCGTCAAAATTTTATGTATGGAATGTATTTTTTTCACTTTCCAGTGTCATAGAAACGTGAAATTTGGCACGAGCATTGATTATGTCATAAATAGGAAAAGCTAATGGGCCCCAACTCCGTTATTTAATTCTAGGCACTAAAGAATTAGCGCCCAAGTTTTACGTACGGAATGTAATTTTCTCACATAGAAACATAAAATTTGGCACGGGCATTGATTATGTCATAAATAGGAAAAGCTAATTGGTCCTAACTCAATTATTCAATTCTATGTGCAAAAGAATTAGCGTCAAAATTTTACGTACGGAATCCAATTTTCTCACATAGAAACTTGAAATTTGGCACGAGCATTGATTATGTCATAAATAGGAAAAGCTAAAGGGTCCCAACTCCGTTATTTAATTCTAGGCACAAAAGAATTAGCGTCCAAGTTTTACGTATGGAATGTAATTTTCTCACATAAAAAATTAAAATTTGGCACGGGCATTGATTATGTCATAAATAGGAAAAGCTAATGGGTCCTAACTAGATTATTCAATTCTATGTGCAAAAGAATTAGCGTCCAAATTTTACATACAGAATCCAATTTTCTCACATAGAAACTTGAAATTTGGCACGAGCATTGATTATGTCATAAATAGGAAAAGCTAATGGGTCCCAACTCCGTTATTTAATTCTATGCGCAAAAGAATTAGCGTCCAAATGTTACGTACGGAATGTAATTTTCTCACATAGAAACTTAAAATTTGGCACGGGCATTGAATATGTTCTAAATAGGAAAAACTAATGGGTCCCAACTCGATTATTCAATTCTATACGCAAAAGAATTAGCGTCAAAATTTTACGTACGGAATGTATTTTTCTCACTTTCCAGTGTCATAGAAACGTGAAATTTGGCACGAGCATTGATTATGTCATAAATAGGAAAAGCTTAGGGGCCAACTCGATTATTCAATTCTATGTGCAAAATAATTAGCCTCCAAATTTTATGTACGGAATCCAATTTTCTCACATAGAAACTTGAAATTTGGCACGAGCATTGATTATGTCATAAATAGGAAAAGCTAATTGGTCCCAACTCGATTATTCAATTCTATGCGCAAAAGAATTAGCGTCCAAATTTTATGTACACAATCGAATTTTCTCACATAGAAACTTAAAATTTGGCACGGGCATTGAATATGTTCTAAATAGGAAAAACTAATGGGTCCCAACTCGATTATTTAATTCTATGAGCAAAAGAATTAGCGTCAAAATTTTACGTACGGAATGTATTTTTCTCACTTTCCAGTGTCATAGAAACGTGAAATTTGGCACGAGCATTGATTATGTCATAAATAGGAAAAGCTAATGGGTCCAACTCGATTATTCAATTCTATGTGCAAAAGAATTAGCCTCCAAATTTTACGTACGGAATCCAATTTTCTCACATAGAAACTTGAAATTTGGCATGAGCATTGATTATGTCATAAATAGGAAAAGCTAATGGGTCCCAACTCGATTATTCAATTCTATGCGCAAAAGAATTAGCGTCCAAATTTTATGTACACAATCGAATTTTCTCACATAGAAACTTAAAATTTGGCACGGGCATTGAATATGTTCTAAATAGGAAAAACTAATGGGTCCCAACTCGATTATTTAATTCTATGCACAAAAGAATTAGCGTCAAAATTTTACGTACGGAATGTATTGTTCTCACTTTCCAGTGTCATAGAAACGTGAAATTTGGCACGAGCATTGATTGTGTCATAAATAGGAAAAGCTAATGGGTCCCAACTCGATTATTCAATTCTATGTGCAAAAGAATTAGCGTCCAAATTTTATGTACGGAATCCAATTTTCTCACATAGAAACTTGAAATTTGGCACGAGCATTGATTATGTCATAAATAGGAAAAGCTAATGGGTCCCAACTCGATTTTTCAATTCTATGTGCAAAAGAATTAGCCTCCAAATTTTACGTACGGAATCCAATTTTCTCACATAGAAACTTGAAATTTGGCACGAGCATTGATTATGTCATAAATAGGAAAAGCTAATGGGTCCCAACTCGATTATTCAATTCTATGCGCAAAAGAATTAGCGTCCAAATTTTACGTACAGAATCCAATTTTCTCACATAGAAACTTAAAATTTGGAACGGGCATTGAATATGTCCTAAATAGGAAAAACTAATGTGTCTCAACTCGATTATTCAATTCTATGCGCAAAAGAATTAGCATCCAAATTTTCCGTACGGAATGTATTTTTCTCACTTTCCAGTGTCATAGAAACGTGAAATTTGGCACAAGCATTGATTATGTCATGAATAGGAAAAGCTAATGGGTCCTAACTCGATTATTCAATTCTATGTGCAAAAGAATTAGCGTCAAAATTTTATGTATGGAATGTATTTTTTTCACTTTCCAGTGTCATAGAAACGTGAAATTTGGCACGAGCATTGATTATGTCATAAATAGGAAAAGCTAATGGGTCCCAACTCCGTTATTTAATTCTAGGCACTAAAGAATTAGCGCCCAAGTTTTACGTACGGAATGTAATTTTCTCACATAGAAACTTAAAATTTGGCACGGGCATTGATTATGTCATAAATAGGAAAAGCTAATTGGTCCTAACTCAATTATTCAATTCTATGTGCAAAAGAATTAGCGTCAAAATTTTACGTACGGAATCCAATTTTCTCACATAGAAACTTGAAATTCGGCACGAGCATTGATTATGTCATAAATAGGAAAAGCTAAAGGGTCCAACCTCCGTTATTTAATTCTAGGCACAAAAGAATTAGCGTCCAAGTTTTACGTATGGAATGTAATTTTCTCACATAGAAACTTAAAATTTGGCACGGGCATTGAATATGTTCTAAATAGAAAAAACTAATGGGTCCCAACTCGATTATTTAATTCTATGAGCAAAAGAATTAGCGTCAAAATTTTACGTACGGAATGTATTGTTCTCACTTTCCAGTGTCATAGAAACGTGAAATTTGGCACGAGCATTGATTGTGTCATAAATAGGAAAAGCTAATGGGTCCCAACTCGATTATTCAATTCTATGTGCAAAAGAATTAGCGTCCAAATTTTATGTACGGAATCCAATTTTCTCACATAGAAACTTGAAATTTGGCACGAGCATTGATTATGTCATAAATAGGAAAACCTAATGGGTCCCAACTCGATTTTTCAATTCTATGTGCAAAAGAATTAGCCTCCAAATTTTACGTACGGAATCCAATTTTCTCACATAGAAACTTGAAATTTGGCACGAGCATTGATTATGTCATAAATAGGAAAAGCTAATGGGTCCCAACTCGATTATTCAATTCTATGCGCAAAAGAATTAGCGTCCAAATTTTACGTACAGAATCCAATTTTCTCACATAGAAACTTAAAATTTGGAACGGGCATTGAATATGTCCTAAATAGGAAAAACTAATGTGTCTCAACTCGATTATTCAATTTTATGCGCAAAAGAATTAGCGTCAAAATTTTCCGTATGGAATGTATTTTTCTCACTTTCCAGTGTCATAGAAACGTGAAATTTGGCACAAGCATTGATTATGTCATGAATAGGAAAAGCTAATGGGTCCTAACTCGATTATTCAATTCTATGTGCAAAAGAATTAGCGTCAAAATTTTATGTGTGGAATGTATTTTTTTCACTTTCCAGTGTCATAGAAACGTGAAATTTGGCACGAGCATTGATTATGTCATAAATAGGAAAAGCTAATGGGTCCCAACTCCGTTATTTAATTCTATGCGCAAAAGAATTAGCGTCCAAATGTTACGTACGGAATGTAAATTTCTCACATAGAAACTTAAAATTTGGCACGGGCATTGATTATGTCATAAATAAGAAAAGCTAATGGGTCCTAACTCGATTATTCAATTCTATGTGCAAAAGAATTAGCCTTCAAATTTTACGTACGGAATCCAATTTTCTCACATAGAAACTTGAAATTTGGCAAGAGCATTGATTATGTCATAAATAGGAAAAGCTAATGGGTCCCAACTCGATTATTCAATTCTATGTGCAAAAGAATTAGCCTCCAAATTTTACGTACGGAATCCAATTTTCTCACATAGAAACTTGAAATTTGGCACGAGCATTGATTATGTCATAAATAGGAAAAGCTAATGGGTCCCAACTCGATTATTCAATTCTATGCGCAAAAGAATTAGCGTCCAAATTTTACGTACAGAATCCAATTTTCTCACATAGAAACTTGAAATTTGGCACGAGCATTGATTATGTCATAAATAGGAAAAGCTAATGGGTCTCAACTCGATTATTCAATTCTATGCGCAAAAGAATTAGCGTCAAAATTTTCCGTATGGAATGTATTTTTCTCACTTTCCAGTGTCATAGAAACGTGAAATTTGGCACGAGCATTGATTATGTCATGAATAGGAAAAGCTAATGGGTCCTAACTCGATTATTCAATTCTATGTGCAAAAGAATTAGCGTCAAAATTTTATGTATGGAATGTATTTTTTTCACTTTCCAGTGTCATAGAAACGTGAAATTTGGCACGAGCATTGATTATGTCATAAATATGAAAAGCTAATGGGTCCCAACTCCGTTATTTAATTCTAGGCACTAAAGAATTAGCGCCCAAGTTTTACGTACGGAATGTAATTTTCTCACATAGAAACTTAAAATTTGGCACAGGCATTGATTATGTCATAAATAGGAAAAGCTAATTGGTCCTAACTCAATTATTCAATTCTATGTGCAAAAGAATTAGCGTCAAAATTTTACGTACGGAATCCAATTTTCTCACATAGAAACTTGAAATTTGGCACGAGCATTGATTATGTCATAAATAGGAAAAGCTAAAGGGTCCCAACTCCGTTATTTAATTCTAGGCACAAAAGAATTAGCGTCCAAGTTTTACGTATGGAATGTAATTTTCTCACATAGAAACTTAAAATTTGGCACAGGCATTGATTATGTCATAAATAGGAAAAGCTAATGGGTCCTAACTAGATTATTCAATTCTATGTGCAAAAGAATTAGCGTCCAAATTTTACATACAGAATCCGATTTTCTCACATAGAAACTTGAAATTTGGCACGAGCATTGATTATGTCATAAATAGGAAAAGCTAATGGGTCCCAACTCCGTTATTTAATTCTATGCGCAAAAGAATTAGCGTCCAAATGTTACGTACGGAATGTAAATTTCTCACATAGAAACTTGAAATTTGGCACGGGCATTGATTATGTCATAAATAAGAAAAGCTAATGGGTCCTAACTCGATTATTCAATTCTATGTGCAAAAGAATTAGCCTTCAAATTTTACGTACGGAATCCAATTTTCTCACATAGAAACTTGAAATTTGGCACGAGCATTGATTATGTCATAAATAGGAAAAGCTAATGGGTCCAACTCGATTATTCAATTCTATGTGCAAAAGAATTAGCCTCCAAATTTTACGTACGGAATCCAATTTTCTCACATAGAAACTTAAAATTTGGCACGAGCATTGATTATGTCATAAATAGGAAAAGCTAATGGGTCCCAACTCGATTATTCAATTCTATGCGCAAAAGAATTAGCGTCCAAATTTTATGTACACAATCGAATTTTCTCACATAGAAACTTAAAATTTGGCACGGGCATTGAATATGTTCTAAATAGGAAAAACTAATGGGTCCCAACTCGATTATTCAATTCTATGTGCAAAAGAATTAGCGTCAAAATTTTATGTATGGAATGTATTTTTTTCACTTTCCAGTGTCATAGAAACGTGAAATTTGGCACGAGCATTGATTATGTCATAAATAGGAAAAGCTAATGGGTCCCAACTTCGTTATTTAATTCTAGGCACTAAAGAATTAGCGCCCAAGTTTTTCGTACGGAATGTAATTTTCTCACATAGAAACTTAAAATTTGGCACGGGCATTGATTATGTCATAAATTGGAAAAGCTAATTGGTCCTAACTCAATTATTCAATTCTATGTGCAAAAGAATTAGCGTCAAAATTTTACGTACGGAATCCAATTTTCTCACATAGAAACTTGAAATTTGGCACGAGCATTGATTATGTCATAAATAGGAAAAGCTAAAGCGTCCCAACTCCGTTATTTAATTCTAGGCAGAAAAGAATTAGCGTCCAAGTTTTACGTATGGAATGTAATTTTCTCACATAGAAACTTAAAATTTGGCACGGGCATTGATTATGTCATAAATAGGAAAAGCTAATGGGTCCTAACTAGATTATTCAATTCTATGTGCAAAAGAATTAGCGTCCAAATTTTACATACAGAATCCAATTTTCTCACATAGAAACTTGAAATTTGGCACGAGCATTGATTATGTCATAAATAGGAAAAGCTAATGGGTCCCAACTCCGTTATTTAATTCTATGTGCAAAAGAATTAGCGTCCAAATGTTACGTACGGAATGTAATTTTCTCACATAGAAACTTAAAATTTGGCACGGGCATTGAATATGTTCTAAATAGGAAAAACTAATGGGTCCCAACTCGATTATTCAATTCTATACGCAAAAGAATTAGCGTCAAAATTTTACGTACGGAATGTATTTTTCTCACTTTCCAGTGTCATAGAAACTTAAAATTTGGCACGAGCATTGATTATGTCATAAATAGGAAAAGCTAATGGGTCCCAACTCGATTATTCAATTCTATGCGCAAAAGAATTAGCGTCCAAATTTTATGTACACAATCGAATTTTCTCACATAGAAACTTAAAATTTGGCACGGGCATTGAATATGTTCTAAATAGGAAAAACTAATGGGTCCCAACTCGATTATTTAATTCTATGTGCAAAAGAATTAGCGTCAAAATTTTATGTATGGAATGTATTTTTTTCACTTTCCAGTGTCATAGAAACGTGAAATTTGGCACGAGCATTGATTATGTCATAAATAGGAAAAGCTAATGGGTCCCAACTTCGTTATTTAATTCTAGGCACTAAAGAATTAGCGCCCAAGTTTTTCGTACGGAATGTAATTTTCTCACATAGAAACTTAAAATTTGGCACGGGCATTGATTATGTCATAAATTGGAAAAGCTAATTGGTCCTAACTCAATTATTCAATTCTATGTGCAAAAGAATTAGCGTCAAAATTTTACGTACGGAATCCAATTTTCTCACATAGAAACTTGAAATTTGGCACGAGCATTGATTATGTCATAAATAGGAAAAGCTAAAGGGTCCCAACTACGTTATTTAATTCTAGGCACAAAAGAATTAGCGTCCAAGTTTTACGTATGGAATGTAATTTTCTCACATAGAAACTTAAAATTTGGCACGGGCATTGATTATGTCATAAATAGGAAAAGCTAATGGGTCCTAACTAGATTATTCAATTCTATGTGCAAAAGAATTAGCGTCCAAATTTTACATACAGAATCCAATTTTCTCACATAGAAACTTGAAATTTGGCACGAGCATTGATTATGTCATAAATAGGAAAAGCTAATGGGTCCCAACTCCGTTATTTAATTCTATGCGCAAAAGAATTAGCGTCCAAATGTTACGTACGGAATGTAATTTTCTCACATAGAAACTTAAAATTTGGCACGGGCATTGAATATGTTCTAAATAGGAAAAACTAATGGGTCCCAACTCGATTATTCAATTCTATACGCAAAAGAATTAGCGTCAAAATTTTACGTACGGAATGTATTTTTCTCACTTTCCAGTGTCATAGAAACGTGAAATTTGGCACGGTCATTGATTGTGTCATAAATAGGAAAAGCTAATGGGTCCCAACTCGATTATTCAATTCTATGTGCAAAAGATTTAGCGTCCAAATTTTATGTACGGAATCCAATTTTCTCACATAGAAACTTGAAATTTGGCACGAGCATTGATTATGTCATAAATAGGAAAAGCTAATGGGTCCCAACTCAATTTTTCAATTCTATGTGCAAAAGAATTAGCCTCCAAATTTTACATACGGAATCCAATTTTCTCACATAGAAACTTGAAATTTGGCACGAGCATTGATTATGTCATAAATAGGAAAAGCTAATGGGTCCAACTCGATTATTCAATTCTATGTGCAAAAGAATTAGCCTCCAAATTTTACGTACGGAATCCAATTTTCTCACATAGAAACTTAAAATTTGGCACGGGCATTGAATATGTTCTAAATAGGAAAAACTAATGGGTCCCAACTCGATTATTTAATTCTATGTGCAAAAGAATTAGCGTCAAAATTTTATGTATGGAATGTATTTTTTTCACTTTCCAGTGTCATAGAAACGTGAAATTTGGCACGAGCATTGATTATGTCATAAATAGGAAAAGCTAATGGGTCCCAACTCCTTTATTTAATTCTAGGCACTAAAGAATTAGCGCCCAAGTTTTTCGTACGGAATGTAATTTTCTCACATACAAAACTTAAAATTTGGCACGGGCATTGATTATGTCATAAATTGGAAAAGCTAATTGGTCCTAACTCAATTATTCAATTCTATGTGCAAAAGAATTAGCGTCAAAATTTTACGTACGGAATCCAATTTTCTCACATAGAAACTTGAAATTTGGCACGAGCATTGATTATGTCATAAATAGGAAAAGCTAAAGGGTCCCAACTGCGTTATTTAATTCTAGGCACAAAAGAATTAGCGTCCAAGTTTTACGTATGGAATGTAATTTTCTCACATAGAAACTTAAAATTTGGCACGGGCATTGATTATGTCATAAATAGGAAAAGCTAATGGGTCCTAACTAGATTATTCAATTCTATGTGCAAAAGAATTAGCGTCCAAATTTTACATACAGAATCCAATTTTCTCACATAGAAACTTGAAATTTGGCACGAGCATTGATTATGTCATAAATAGGAAAAGCTAATGGGTCCCAACTCCGTTATTTAATTCTATGCGCAAAAGTATTAGCGTCCAAATGTTACGTACGGAATGTAATTTTCTCACATAGAAACTTAAAATTTGGCACGGGCATTGAATATGTTCTAAATAGGAAAAACTAATGGGTCCCAACTCGATTATTCAATTCTGTACGCAAAAGAATTAGCGTCAAAATTTTACGTACGGAATGTATTTTTCTCACTTTCCAGTGTCATAGAAACGTGAAATTTGGCACGAGCATTGATTATGTCATAAATAGGAAAAGCTAATGGGTCCAACTCGATTATTCAATTCTATGTGCAAAAGAATTAGCCTCCAAATTTTACGTACGGAATCCAATTTTCTCACATAGAAACTTGAAATTTGGCACGAGCATTGATTATGTCATAAATAGGAAAAGCTAATGGGTCCCAACTCGATTATTCAATTCTATGCGCAAAAGAATTAGCGTCCAAATTTTATGTACACAATCGAATTTTCTCACATAGAAACTTAAAATTTGGCACGGGCATTGAATATGTTCTAAATAGGAAAAACTAATGGGTCCCAACTCGATTATTTAATTCTATGCGCAAAAGAATTAGCGTCAAAATTTTACGTACGGAATGTATTGTTCTCACTTTCCAGTGTCATAGAAACGTGAAATTTGGCACGAGCATTGATTGTGTCATAAATAGGAAAAGCTAATGGGTCCCAACTCGATTATTCAATTCTATGTGCAAAAGAATTAGCGTCCAAATTTTATGTACGGAATCCAATTTTCTCACATAGAAACTTGAAATTTGGCACGAGCATTGATTATGTCATAAATAGGAAAAGCTAATGGGTCCCAACTCGATTTTTCAATTCTATGTGCAAAAGAATTAGCCTCCAAATTTTACGTACGGAATCCAATTTTCTCACATAGAAACTTGAAATTTGGCACGAGCATTGATTATGTCATAAATAGGAAAAGCTAATGGGTCCCAACTCGATTATTCAATTCTATGCGCAAAAGAATTAGCGTCCAAATTTTACATACAGAATCCAATTTTCTCACATAGAAACTTAAAATTTGGAACGGGCATTGAATATGTCCTAAATAGGAAAAACTAATGTGTCTCAACTCGATTATTCAATTCTATGCGCAAAAGAATTAGCGTCAAAATTTTCCGTACGGAATGTATTTTTCTCACTTTCCAGTGTCATAGAAACGTGAAATTTGGCACAACCATTGATTATGTCATGAATAGGAAAAGCTAATGGGTCCTAACTCGATTATTCAATTCTATGTGCAAAAGAATTAGCGTCAAAATTTTATGTATGGAATGTATTTTTTTCACTTTCCAGTGTCATAGAAACGTGAAATTTGGCACGAGCATTGATTATGTCATAAATAGGAAAAGCTAAAGGGTCCCAACTCCGTTATTTAATTCTAGGCACAAAAGAATTAGCGTCCAAGTTTTACGTATGGAATGTAATTTTCTCACATAGAAACTTAAAATTTGGCACGGGCATTGATTATGTCATAAATAGGAAAAGCTAATGGGTCCTAACTAGATTATTCAATTCTATGTGCAAAAGAATTAGCGTCCAAATTTTACATACAGAATCCAATTTTCTCACATAGAAACTTGAAATTTGGCACGAGCATTGATTATGTCATAAATAGGAAAAGCTAATGGGTCCCAACTCGATTATTCAATTCTATGCGCAAAAGAATTAGCCTCCAAATTTTACGTACGGAATCCAATTTTCTCACATAGAAATGTAAAATTTGGCACGGGCATTGAATATGTTCTAAATAGGAAAAACTAAGGGGTCCCAATTCGATTATTCAATTCTATGCGCAAAGAATTAGCGTCAAAATTTTACGTACGGAATGTATTTTTCTCACTTTCCAGTGTCATAGAAAGGTGAAATTTGGCACGAGCATTGATTATGTCATAAATAGGAAAAGCTAATGGGTCCAACTCGATTATTCAATTCTATGTGCAAAAGAATTAGCCTCCAAATTTTATGTACGGAATCCAATTTTCTCACATAGAAACTTGAAATTTGGCACGAGCATTGATTATGTCATAAATAGGAAAAGCTAATGGGTCCCAACTCGATTATTCAATTCTATGCGCAAAAGAATTAGCGTCCAAATTTTACGTACACAATCCAATTTTCTCACATAGAAACGTAAAATTTGGCACGGGCATTGAATATGTCCTAAATAGGAAAAACTAATAGGTCCCAACTCGATTATTCAATTCTATGCGCAAAAGAATTAGCGTCAAAATTTTACGTACGGAATGTATTTTTCTCACTTTCCAGTGTCATAGAAACGTGAAATTTGGCACGAGCATTGATTATGTCATAAATAGGAAAAGCTAATGGGTCCAACTCGATTATTCAATTCTATGTGCAAAAGAATTAGCCTCCAAATTTTATGTACGGAATCCAATTTTCTCACATAGAAACTTGAAATTTGGCACGAGCATTGATTATGTCATAAATAGGAAAAGCTAATGGGTCCCAACTCGATTATTCAATTCTATGCGCAAAAGAATTAGCATCCAAATTTTACGTACACAATCCAATTTTCTCACATAGAAACTTAAAATTTGGCACGGGCATTGAATATGTTCTAAATAGGAAAAACTAACGGGTCCCAACTCGATTATTCAATTCTATGCGCAAAAGAATTAGCGTCAAAATTTTACGTACGGAATGTATTTTTCTCACTTTTCAGTGTCATAGAAACGTGAAATTTGGCACGAGCATTGATTATGTCATAAATAGGAAAAGCTAATGGGTCCTAACTCGATTATTCAATTCTATGTGCAAAAGAATTAGCGTCAAAATTTTACGAACGGAATGCAGTTCTCACTTTCCAGTGTCATAGAAACGTGAAATTTGGCACGAGCATTGATTATGTCATAAATAGGAAAAGTTAATGGGTCCCAACTCGATTTTTCAATTCTATGTGCAAAAGAATTAGCCTCCAAATTTTATGTACGGAATCCAATTTTCTCACATAGAAACTTGAAATTTGGCACGGGCATTGATTATGTCATAAATAGGAAAAGCTAATGGGTCCCAACTCCGTTATTTAATTCTAGGCACAAAAGAATTAGCGTCCGAGTTTTACGTATGGAATGTAATTTTCTCACATAGAAACTTAAAATTTCGCACGGGCATTGATTATGTCATAAATAAGAAAAGCTAATGGGTCCTAACTCGATTATTCAATTCTATGTGCAAAAGAATTAGCCTTCAAATTTTACGTACGGAATCCAATTTTCTCACATAGAAACTTGAAATTTGGCACGGGCATTGATTTTGTCATAAATAGGAAAAGCTAATGGGTCCCAACTCCGTTATTTAATTCTATGCGCAAAAGAATTAGCGTCCAAATGTTACGTACGGAATGTAATTTTCTCACATAGAAACTTAAAATTTCGCACGGGCATTGATTATGTCATAAATAAGAAAAGCTAATGGGTCCTAACTCGATTATTCAATTCTATGTGCAAAAGAATTAGCCTTCAAATTTTACGTACGGAATCCAATTTTCTCACATAGAAACTTGAAATTTGGCACGAGCATTGATTATGTCATAAATAGGAAAAGCTAATGGGTCCCAACTCGATTATTCAATTCTATGCGCAAAAGAATTAGCCTCCAAATTTTACGTACGGAATCCAATTTTCTCACATAGAAATGTAAAATTTGGCACGGGCATTGAATATGTTCTAAATAGGAAAAACTAATGGGTCCCAATTCGATTATTCAATTCTATGCGCAAAGAATTAGCGTCAAAATTTTACGTACGGAATGTATTTTTCTCACTTTCCAGTGTCATAGAAAGGTGAAATTTGGCACGAGCATTGATTATGTCATAAATAGGAAAAGCTAATGGGTCCAACTCGATTATTCAATTCTATGTGCAAAAGAATTAGCCTCCAAATTTTATGTACGGAATCCAATTTTCTCACATAGAAACTTGAAATTTGGCACGAGCATTGATTATGTCATAAATAGGAAAAGCTAATGGGTCCCAACTCGATTATTCAATTCTATGTGCAAAAGAATTAGCGTCAAAATTTTACGTACGGAATCCAATTTTCTCACATAGAAACTTGAAATTTGGCACGAGCATTGATTATGTCATAAATAGGAAAAGCTAAAGGGTCCCAACTCCGTTATTTAATTCTAGGCACAAAAGAATTAGCGTCCAAGTTTTACGTATGGAATGTAATTTTCTCACATAGAAACTTAAAATTTGGCACAGGCATTGATTATGTCATAAATAGGAAAAGCTAATGGGTCCTAACTAGATTATTCAATTCTATGTGCAAAAGAATTAGCGTCCAAATTTTACATACAGAATCCAATTTTCTCACATAGAAACTTGAAATTTGGCACGAGCATTGATTATGTCATAAATAGGAAAAGCTAATGGGTCCCAACTCCGTTATTTAATTCTATGCGCAAAAGAATTAGCGTCCAAATGTTACGTACGGAATGTAAATTTCTCACATAGAAACTTGAAATTTGGCACGGGCATTGATTATGTCATAAATAAGAAAAGCTAATGGGTCCTAACTCGATTATTCAATTCTATGTGCAAAAGAATTAGCCTTCAAATTTTACGTACGGAATCCAATTTTTTCACATAGAAACTTGAAATTTGGCACGAGCATTGATTATGTCATAAATAGGAAAAGCTAATGGGTCCCAACTCGATTATTCAATTCTATGCGCAAAAGAATTAGCATCCAAATTTTACGTACACAATCCAATTTTCTCACATAGAAACTTAAAATTTGGCACGGGCATTGAATATGTTCTAAATAGGAAAAACTAACGGGTCCCAACTCGATTATTCAATTCTATGCGCAAAAGAATTAGCGTCAAAATTTTACGTACGGAATGTATTTTTCTCACTTTCCAGTGTCATAGAAACGTGAAATTTGGCACGAGCATTGATTATGTCATAAATAGGAAAAGCTAATGGGTCCTAACTCGATTATTCAATTCTATGTGCAAAAAAATTAGCGTCAAAATTTTACGAACGGAATGCAGTTCTCACTTTCCAGTGTCATAGAAACGTGAAATTTGGCACGAGCATTGATTATGTCATAAATAGGAAAAGTTAATGGGTCCCAACTCGATTTTTCAATTCTATGTGCAAAAGAATTAGCCTCCAAATTTTATGTACGGAATCCAATTTTCTCACATAGAAACTTGAAATTTGGCACGGGCATTGATTATGTCATAAATAGGAAAAGCTAAAGGGTCCCAACTCCGTTATTTAATTCTAGGCACAAAAGAATTAGCGTCCGAGTTTTACGTATGGAATGTAATTTTCTCACATAGAAACTTAAAATTTCGCACGGGCATTGATTATGTCATAAATAAGAAAAGCTAATGGGTCCTAACTCGATTTTTCAATTCTATGTGCAAAAGAATTAGCCTCCAAATTTTATGTACGGAATCCAATTTTCTCACATAGAAACTTGAAATTTGGCACGAGCATTGATTATGTCATAAATAGGAAAAGCTAATGGGTCCCAACTCCGTTATTTAATTCTATGCGCAAAAGAATTAGCGTCCAAATGTTACGTACGGAATGTAAATTTCTCACATAGAAACTTAAAATTTGGCACGGGCATTGATTATCTCATAAATAGGAAAAGCTAATGGGTCCCAACTCGATTATTCAATTCTATGCGCAAAAGAATTAGCGTCCAAGTTTTACGTATGGAATGTAATTTTCTCACATAGAAACTTGAAATTTGGCACGGGCATTGATTATGTCATAAATAGGAAAAGCTAATGGGTCCTAACTAGATTATTCAATTCTATGTGCAAAAGAATTAGCGTCTAAATTTTACATACAGAATCCAATTTTCTCACATAGAAACTTGAAATTTGGCACGAGCATTGATTATGTCATAAATAGGAAAAGCTAATGGGTCCCAACTCCGTTATTTAATTCTATGCGCAAAATAATTAGCGTCCTAATGTTACGTACGGAATGTAATTTTCTCACATAGAAACTTAAAATTTGGCACGGGCATTGATTATGTCATAAATAGGAAAAGCTAATGGGTCCTAACTCGATTATTCAATTCTATGTGCAAAAGAATTAGCCTTCAAATTTTACGTACGGAATCCAATTTTCTCACATAGAAACTTGAAATTTGGCACGAGCATTGATTATGTCATAAATAGGAAAAGCTAATGGGTCCCAACTCGATTATTCAATTCTATGCGCAAAAGAATTAGCCTCCAAATTTTACGTACGGAATCCAATTTTCTCACATAGAAATGTAAAATTTGGCACGGGCATTGAATATGTTCTAAATAGGAAAAACTAAGGGGTCCCAATTCGATTATTCAATTCTATGCGCAAAGAATTAGCGTCAAAATTTTACGTACGGAATGTATTTTTCTCACTTTCCAGTGTCATAGAAAGGTGAAATTTGGCACGAGCATTGATTATGTCATAAATAGGAAAAGCTAATGGGTCCAACTCGATTATTCAATTCTATGTGCAAAAGAATTAGCCTCCAAATTTTATGTACGGAATCCAATTTTCTCACATAGAAACTTGAAATTTGGCACGAGCATTGATTATGTCATAAATAGGAAAAGCTAATGGGTCCCAACTCGATTATTCAATTCTATGCGCAAAAGAATTAGCGTCCAAATTTTACGTACACAATCCAATTTTCTCACATAGAAACGTAAAATTTGGCACGGGCATTGAATATGTCCTAAATAGGAAAAACTAATAGGTCCCAACTCGATTATTCAATTCTATGCGCAAAAGAATTAGCGTCAAAATTTTACGTACGGAATGTATTTTTCTCACTTTCCAGTGTCATAGAAACGTGAAATTTGGCACGAGCATTGATTATGTCATAAATAGGAAAAGCTAATGGGTCCAACTCGATTATTCAATTCTATGTGCAAAAGAATTAGCCTCCAAATTTTATGTACGGAATCCAATTTTCTCACATAGAAACTTGAAATTTGGCACGAGCATTGATTATGTCATAAATAGGAAAAGCTAATGGGTCCCAACTCGATTATTCAATTCTATGCGCAAAAGAATTAGCATCCAAATTTTACGTACACAATCCAATTTTCTCACATAGAAACTTAAAATTTGGCACGGGCATTGAATATGTTCTAAATAGGAAAAACTAACGGGTCCCAACTCGATTATTCAATTCTATGCGCAAAAGAATTAGCGTCAAAATTTTACGTACGGAATGTATTTTTCTCACTTTTCAGTGTCATAGAAACGTGAAATTTGGCACGAGCATTGATTATGTCATAAATAGGAAAAGCTAATGGGTCCTAACTCGATTATTCAATTCTATGTGCAAAAGAATTAGCGTCAAAATTTTACGAACGGAATGCAGTTCTCACTTTCCAGTGTCATAGAAACGTGAAATTTGGCACGAGCATTGATTATGTCATAAATAGGAAAAGTTAATGGGTCCCAACTCGATTTTTCAATTCTATGTGCAAAAGAATTAGCCTCCAAATTTTATGTACGGAATCCAATTTTCTCACATAGAAACTTGAAATTTGGCACGGGCATTGATTATGTCATAAATAGGAAAAGCTAATGGGTCCCAACTCCGTTATTTAATTCTAGGCACAAAAGAATTAGCGTCCGAGTTTTACGTATGGAATGTAATTTTCTCACATAGAAACTTAAAATTTCGCACGGGCATTGATTATGTCATAAATAAGAAAAGCTAATGGGTCCTAACTCGATTATTCAATTCTATGTGCAAAAGAATTAGCCTTCAAATTTTACGTACGGAATCCAATTTTCTCACATAGAAACTTGAAATTTGGCACGGGCATTGATTTTGTCATAAATAGGAAAAGCTAATGGGTCCCAACTCCGTTATTTAATTCTATGCGCAAAAGAATTAGCGTCCAAATGTTACGTACGGAATGTAATTTTCTCACATAGAAACTTAAAATTTCGCACGGGCATTGATTATGTCATAAATAAGAAAAGCTAATGGGTCCTAACTCGATTATTCAATTCTATGTGCAAAAGAATTAGCCTTCAAATTTTACGTACGGAATCCAATTTTCTCACATAGAAACTTGAAATTTGGCACGAGCATTGATTATGTCATAAATAGGAAAAGCTAATGGGTCCCAACTCGATTATTCAATTCTATGCGCAAAAGAATTAGCCTCCAAATTTTACGTACGGAATCCAATTTTCTCACATAGAAATGTAAAATTTGGCACGGGCATTGAATATGTTCTAAATAGGAAAAACTAATGGGTCCCAATTCGATTATTCAATTCTATGCGCAAAAGAATTAGCGTCAAAATTTTACGTACGGAATGTATTTTTCTCACTTTCCAGTGTCATAGAAAGGTGAAATTTGGCACGAGCATTGATTATGTCATAAATAGGAAAAGCTAATGGGTCCAACTCGATTATTCAATTCTATGTGCAAAAGAATTAGCCTCCAAATTTTATGTACGGAATCCAATTTTCTCACATAGAAACTTGAAATTTGGCACGAGCATTGATTATGTCATAAATAGGAAAAGCTAATGGGTCCCAACTCGATTATTCAATTCTATGCGCAAAAGAATTAGCGTCCAAATTTTACGTACACAATCCAATTTTCTCACATAGAAACGTAAAATTTGGCACGGGCATTGAATATGTCCTAAATAGGAAAAACTAATAGGTCCCAACTCGATTATTCAATTCTATGCGCAAAAGAATTAGCGTCAAAATTTTACGTACGGAATGTATTTTTCTCACTTTCCAGTGTCATAGAAACGTGAAATTTGGCACGAGCATTGATTATGTCATAAATAGGAAAAGCTAATGGGTCCAACTCGATTATTCAATTCTATGTGCAAAAGAATTAGCCTTCAAATTTTACGTACGGAATCCAATTTTCTCACATAGAAACTTGAAATTTGGCACGAGCATTGATTATGTCATAAATAGGAAAAGCTAATGGGTCCCAACTCGATTATTCAATTCTATGTGCAAAAGAATTAGCCTCCAAATTTTACGTACGGAATCCAATTTTCTCACATAGAAACTTGAAATTTGGCACGAGCATTGATTATGTCATAAATAGGAAAAGCTAATGGGTCCCAACTCGATTATTCAATTCTATGCGCAAAAGAATTAGCATCAAAATTTAACGTACGGAATGTATTTTTCTCACTTTCCAGTGTCATAGAAACGTGAAATTTGGCACGAGCATTGATTATGTCATAAATAGGATAAGCTAATGGGTCCCAACTCGATTTTTCAACTCTATGTGCAAAAGAATTAGCGTCCAAATTTTACGTACGGAATCCAATTTTCTCATATAGAAACTTAAAATTTGGCACGGGCATTGTATATGTTCAAAATAGGAAAAACTAATGGGTCTCAACTCGATTATTCAATTCTATGCGCAAAAGAATTAGCGTCAAAATTTTCCGTACGGAATGTATTTTTCTCACTTTCCAGTGTCATAGAAACGTGAAATTTGGCACGAGCATTGATTATGTAATAAATAGGAAAAGCTAATGGGTCCCAACTCGATTATTCAATTCTATGTGCAAAAGAATTAGCGTCCAAATTTTACGTACGGAATCCAATTTTCTCACATAGAAACTTGAAATTTGGCACGAGCATTGATTATGTCATAAATAGGAAAAGCTAATGGGTCCCAACTCCGTTATTTAATTCTAGGCACTAAAGAATTAGCGTCCAAGTTTTACGTACGGAATGTAATTTTCTCAAATAGAAACTTAAAATTTGGCACGGGCATTGATTATGTCATAAATAGGAAAAGCTAATGGGTCCCAACTCCGTTATTTAATTCTATGCGCAAAAGAATTAGCGTCCAAATGTTACGTACGGAATGTAATTTTCTCACATAGAAACTTAAAATTTGGCACGGGCATTGTATATGTTCAAAATAGGAAAAACTAATGGGTCTCAACTCGATTATTCAATTCTATGTGCAAAAGAATTAGCGTCAAAATTTTACGTACGGAATGCATTTTTCTCACTTTCCAGGGTCTTAGAAACGTGAAATTTGGCACGAGCATTGATTATGTCATAAATAGGAAAAGCTAATGGGTCCTAACTCGATTATTCAATTCTATGTGCAAAAGAATTAGCGTCAAAATTTTACGTATAGAATGTTTTTTTCTCACTTTCCAGTGTCACAGAAACGTGAAATTTGGCACGAGCATTGATTATGTCATAAATAGGAAAAGCTAATGGGTCCCAACTCGATTATTCAATTCTATGTGCAAAAGAATTAGCCTCCAAATTTTACGTACAGAATCCAATTTTCTCACATAGAAACTTGAAATTTGGCACGAGAATTGATTATGTCATAAATAGGAAAAGCTAATGGGTCCCAACTCGATTATTCAATTCTATGTGCAAAAGAATTAGCCTCCAAATTTTACGTACGGAATCCAATTTTCTCACATAGAAACTTGAAATTTGGCACGAGCATTGATTATGTCATAAATAGGAAAAGCTAATGGGTCCCAACTCGATTATTCAATTCTATGCGCAAAAGAATTAGCGTCAAAATTTAACGTACGGAATCCAATTTTCTCACATAGAAACGTAAAGTTTGGCATGGGCATTGAATATGTTCTAAATAGGAAAAACTAATGGGTCCCAACTCGATTATTCAATTCTATGCGCAAAAGAATTAGCGTCAAAATTTAACGTACGGAATGTATTTTTCTCACTTTCCAGTGTCATAGAAACGTGAAATTTGGCACGAGCATTGATTATGTCATAAATAGGAAAAGCTAATGGGTCCAACTCGATTATTCAATTCTATGTGCAAAAGAATTAGCCTCCAAATTTTACGTACAGAATCCAATTTTCTCACATAGAAACTTGAAATTTGGCACGAGCATTGATTATGTCATAAATAGGAAAAGCTAATGGGTCCCAACTCGATTATTCAATTCTATGCGCAAAAGAATTAGCGTCCAAATTTTACGTATAGAATCCAATTTTCTCACATAGAAACTTAAAATTTGGCACGGGCATTGTATATGTTCAAAATAGGAAAAACTAATGGGTCTCAACTCGATTATTCAATTCTATGCGCAAAAGAATTAGCGTCAAAATTTTCCGTACGGAATGTATTTTTCTCACTTTCCAGTGTCATAGAAACGTGAAATTTGGCACGAGCATTGATTATGTCATAAATAGGAAAAGCTAATGGGTCCTAACTCGATTATTCAATTCTATGTGCAAAAGAATTAGCGTCAAAATTTTACGTATGGAATGTATTTTTCTCACTTTCCAGTGTCATAGAAACATGAAATTTGGCACGAGCATTGATTATGTCATAAATAGGAAAAGCTAATGGGTCCCAACTCCGTTATTTAATTCTAGGCACTAAAGAATTAGCGCCCAAGTTTTACGTACGGAATGTAATTTTCTCACATAGAAACTTAAAATTTGGCACGGGCATTGATTATGTCATAAATAGGAAAAGCTAATTGGTCCTAACTCAATTATTCAATTCTATGTGCAAAAGAATTAGCGTAAAAATTTTACGTACGGAATCCAATTTTCTCACATAGAAACTTGAAATTTGGCATGAGCATTGATTATGTCATAAATAGGAAAAGCTAAAGGGTCCCAACTCCGTTATTTAATTCTAGGCACAAAAGAATTAGCGTCCAAGTTTTACGTATGGAATGTAATTTTCTCACATAGAAACTTAAAATTTGGCACGGGCATTGATTATGTCATAAATAGGAAAAGCTAATGGGTCCTAACTCGATTATTCAATTCTATGCGCAAAAGAATTAGCGTCCAAATTTTATGTACACAATCCAATTTTCTCACATAGAAACTTAAAATTTGGCACAGGCATTGAATATGTTCTGAATAGGAAAAACTAATGGGTCCCAACTCGATTATTCAATTCTATGCGCAAAAGAATTAGCATCAAAATTTTACGTACGGAATGAATTTTTCTCACTTTCCAGTGTCATAGAAACGTGAAATTTGGCACGAGCATTGATTATGTCATAAATAGGAAAAGCTAATGGGTCCAACTCGATTATTCAATTCTATGTGCAAAAGAATTAGCCTCCAAATTTTACGTACGGAATCCAATTTTCTCACATAGAAACTTGAAATTTGGCACGAGCATTGATTATGTCATAAATAGGAAAAGCTAATGGGTCCCAACTCGATTATTCAATTCTATGCGCAAAAGAATTAGCGTCCAAATTTTATGTACACTATCCAATTTTCTCACATAGAAACTTAAAATTTGGCACGGGCATTGAATATGTTCTAAATAGGAAAAACTAATGGGTTCCAACTCGATTATTCAATTCTATGCGCAAAAGAATTAGCGTCAAAATTTAACGTACGGAATGTATTTTTCTCACTTTCCAGTGTCATAGAAACGTGAAATTTGGCACGAGCATTGATTATGTCATAAATAGGAAAAGCTAATGGGACCAACTCGATTATTTAATTCTATGTGCAAAAGAATTAGCCTCCAAATTTTATGTACGGAATCCAATTTTCTCACATAGAAACTTGAAATTTGGCACGAGCATTGATTATGTCATAAATAAGAAAAGCTAATGGGTCCCAACTCGATTTTCCAAATCTATGTGCAAAAGAATTAGCCTCCAAATTTTACGTACGGAATCCAATTTTCTCACATAGAAACTTGAAATTTGGCACGAGCATTGATTATGTCATAAATAGGAAAAGCTAATGGGTCCCAACTCGATTATTCAATTCTATGCGCAAAAGAATTAGCGTCCAAATTTTACGTACACAATCCAATTTTCTCACATAGAAACTTAAAATTTGGCACGGGCATTGTATATGTTCAAAATAGGAAAAACTAATGGGTCTCAACTCGATTATTCAATTCTATGCGCAAAAGAATTTGCGTCAAAATTTTCCGTACGGAATGTATTTTTCTCACTTTCCAGTGTCATAGAAACGTGAAATTTGGCACGAGCATTGATTATGTCATAAATAGGAAAAGCTAATGGGTCCTAACTCGATTATTCACTTCTATGTGCAAAAGAATTAGCGTCAAAATTTTACGTATGGAATGTATTTTTCTCACTTTCCAGTGTCATAGAAACGTGAAATTTGGCACGAGCATTGATTATGTCATAAATAGGAAAAGCTAATGGGTCCCAACTCGATTATTCAATTCTATGTGCAAAAGAATTAGCATCCAAATTTTACGTACGGAATCCAATTTTCTCACATAGAAACTTGAAATTTGGCACGAGCATTGATTATGTCATAAATAGGAAAAGCTAATGGGTCCCAACTCCGTTATTTAATTCTAGGCACTAAAGAATTAGCGTCCAAGTTTTACGTACGGAATGTAATTTTCTCAAATAGAAACTTAAAATTTGGCACGGGCATTGATTATGTCATAAATAGGAAAAGCTAATGGGTCCCAACTCGATTTTTCAATTCTATGTGCAAAAGAATTAGCCTCCAAATTTTACATACAGAATCCAATTTTCTCACATAGAAACGTGAAATTTGGCATGAGCATTGATTATGTCAGAAATAGGAAAAGCTAATGGGTCCCAACTCCGTTATTTAATTCTATGCGCAAAAGAATTAGCGTCCAAATGTTACGTTCGGAATGTAATTTTCTCACATAGAAACTTAAAATTTGGCACGGGCATTGATTATGTCATAAATAAGAAAAGCTAATGGGTCCCAACTCGATTTTTCAATTCTATGTGCAAAAGAATTAGCCTCCAAATTTTACATACAGAATCCAATTTTCTCACATAGAAACTTGAAATTTGGCACGGGCATTGATTATGTCATAAATAAGAAAAGCTAATGGGTCCCAACTCGATTTTTCAATTCTATGTGCAAAAGAATTAGCCTCCAAATTTTACATACAGAATCCAATTTTCTCACATAGAAACTTGAAATTTGGCACGGGCATTGATTATGTCATAAATAGGAAAAGCTAATGGGTCCCAACTCGATTATTCAATTCTATGTGCAAAAGAATTAGCGTCCAAATTTTATGTACGGAATCCAATTTTCTCACATAGAAACTTGAAATTTGGCACGAGCATTGATTATGTCATAAATAGGAAAAGTTAATGGGTCCTAACTCGATTATTCAATTCTATGTGCAAAAGAATTAGCGTCCAAATTTTACGTACAGAATCCAATTTTCTCACATAGAAACTTAAAATTTGGCACGGGCATTGTATATGTTCAAAATAGGAAAAACTAATGGGTCACAACTCGATTATTCAATTCTATGCGCAAAAGAATTAGCATCAAAATTTTACGTACGGAATGTATTTTTCTCACTTTCCAGTGTCATAGAAACGTGAAATTTGGCACGAGCATTGATTATGTCATAAATAGGAAAAGCTAATGGGTCCAACTCGATTATTCAATTCTATGTGCAAAAGAATTAGCCTCCAAATTTTACGTACGGAATCCAATTTTCTCACATAGAAACTTGAAATTTGGCACGAGCATTGATTATGTCATAAATAGGAAAAGCTAATGGGTCCCAACTCGATTATTCAATTCTATGCGCAAAAGAATTAGCGTCCAAATTTTACGTACACAATCCAATTTTCTCACATAGAAACTTAAAATTTGGCACGGGCATTGTATATGTTCAAAATAGGAAAAACTAATGGGTCTCAACTCGATTATTCAATTCTATGCGCAAAAGAATTAGCGTCAAAATTTTCCGTACGGAATGTATTTTTCTCACTTTCCAGTGTCATAGAAACGTGAAATTTGGCACGAGCATTGATTATGTCATAAATAGGAAAAGCTAATGGGTCCTAACTCGATTATTCAATTCTATGTGCAAAAGAATTAGCGTCAAAATTTTACGTATGGAATGTATTTTTCTCACTTTCCAGTGTCATAGAAACGTGAAATTTTTGGCACGAGCATTGATTATGTCATAAATAGGAAAAGCTAATGCGTCCCAACTCGATTATTCAATTCTATGTGCAAAATAATTAGCGTCCAAATTTTACGTACGGAATCCAGTTTTCTCACATAGAAACTTGAAATTTGGCACGAGCATTGATTATGTCATAAATAGGAAAAGCTAATGGGTCCCAACTCCGTGATTTAATTCTAGGCACTAAAGAATTAGCGTCCAAGTTTTACGTACGGAATGTAATTTTCTCACATAGAAACGTGAAATTTGGCACGGGCATTGATTATGTCATAAATAGGAAAAGCTAATGGGTCCCAACTCGATTTTTCAATTCTATGTGCAAAAGAATTAGCCTCCAAATTTTATGTACGGAATCCAATTTTCTCACATAGAAACTTGAAATTTGGCACGGGCATTGATTATGTCATAAATAGGAAAAGCTAAAGGGTCCCAACTCCGTTATTTAATTCTAGGCACAAAAGTATTAGCGTCCAAGTTTTACGTATTGAATGTAATTTTCTCACATAGAAACTTAAAATTTGGCACGGGCATTGATTATGTCATAAATAGGAAAAGCTAATGGGTCCTAACTAGATTGTTCAATTATATGTGCAAAAGAAATAGCGTCTAAATTTTACATACAGAATCCAATTTTCTCACATAGAAACTTGAAATTTGGCACGAGCATTGATTATGTCATAAATAGGAAAAGGTAATGGGTCCCAACTCCGTTATTTAATTCTATGCGCAAAAGAATTAGCGTCCAAATGTTACGTACGGAATGTAATTTTCTCACATAGAAACTTAAAATTTGGCACGGGCATTGATTATGTCATAAATAAGAAAAGCTAATGGGTCCTAACTCGATTATTCAATTCTATGTGCAAAAGAATTAGCCTTCAAATTTTACGTACGGAATCCAATTTTCTCATGTAGAAACTTGAAATTTGGCACGAGCATTGATTATGTCATAAATAGGAAAAGCTAATGGGTCCCAACTCGATTATTCAATTCTATGTGCAAAAGAATTAGCCTCCAAATTTTACGTACGGAATCCAATTTTCTCACATAGAAACTTGAAATTTGGCACGAGCATTGATTATGTCATTAATAGGAAAAGCTAATGGGTCCCAACTCGATTATTCAATTCTATGTGCAAAAGAATTAGCCTCCAAATTTTACGTACGGAATGTATTTTTCTCACTTTCCAGTGTCATAGAAACGTGAAATTTGGCACGAGCATTGATTATGTCATAAATAGGAAAAGCTAATGGGTCCAACTCGATTATTCAATTCTATGTGCAAAAGAATTAGCCTCCAAATTTTACGTACGGAATCCAATTTTCTCACATAGAAACTTGAAATTTGGCACGAGCATTGATTATGTCATAAATAGGAAAAGCTAATAGGTCCCAACTCGATTATTCAATTCTATGCGCAAAAGAATTAGCGTCCAAATTTTACGTACACAATCCAATTTTCTCACATAGAAACTTAAAATTTGGCACGGGCATTGTATATGTTCAAAATAGGAAAAACTAATGGGTCTCAACTCGATTATTCAATTCTATGCGCAAAAGAATTAGCGTCAAAATTTTCCGTACGGAATGTATTTTTCTCACTTTCCAGTGTCATAGAAACGTGAAATTTGGCACGAGCATTGATTATGTCATAAATAGGAAAAGCTAATGGGTCCTAACTCGATTATTCAATTCTATGTGCAAAAGAATTAGCGTCAAAATTTTACGTACACAATCCAATTTTCTCACATAGAAACTTAAAATTTGGCACGAGCATTGATTATGTCATAAATAGGAAAAGCTAATGGGTCCTAACTCGATTATTCAATTCTATGTGCAAAAGAATTAGCGTCAAAATTTTACGTATGGAATGTATTTTTCTCACTTTCCAGTGTCATAGAAACGTGAAATTTTTGGCACGAGCATTGATTATGTCATAAATAGGAAAAACTAATGCGTCCCAACTTGATTATTCAATTCTATGTGCAAAATATTTAGCGTCCAAATTTTACGTACGGAATCCAGTTTTCTCACATAGAAACTTGAAATTTGGCACGAGCATTGATTATGTCATAAATAGGAAAAGCTAATGGGTCCCAACTCCGTGATTTAATTCTAGGCACTAAAGAATTAGCGTCCAAGTTTTACGTACGGAATGTAATTTTCTCACATAGAAACGTGAAATTTGGCACGGGCATTGATTATGTCATAAATAGGAAAAGCTAATGGGTCCCAACTCGATTTTTCAATTCTATGTGCAAAAGAATTAGCCTCCAAATTTTATGTACGGAATCCAATTTTCTCACATAGAAACTTGAAATTTGGCACGGGCATTGATTATGTCATAAATAGGAAAAGCTAAAGGGTCCCAACTCCGTTATTTAATTCTAGGCACAAAAGTATTAGCGTCCAAGTTTTACGTATTGAATGTAATTTTCTCACATAGAAACTTAAAATTTGGCACGGGCATTGATTATGTCATAAATAGGAAAAGCTAATGGGTCCTAACTAGATTGTTCAATTATATGTGCAAAAGAAATAGCGTCTAAATTTTACATACAGAATCCAATTTTCTCACATAGAAACTTGAAATTTGGCACGAGCATTGATTATGTCATAAATAGGAAAAGCTAATGGGTCCCAACTCCGTTATTTAATTCTATGCGCAAAAGAATTAGCGTCCAAATGTTACGTACGGAATGTAATTTTCTCACATAGAAACTTAAAATTTGGCACGGGCATTGATTATGTCATAAATAAGAAAAGCTAATGGGTCCTAACTCGATTATTCAATTCTATGTGCAAAAGAATTAGCCTTCAAATTTTACGTACGGAATCCAATTTTCTCATGTAGAAACTTGAAATTTGGCACGAGCATTGATTATGTCATAAATAGGAAAAGCTAATGGGTCCCAACTCGATTATTCAATTCTATGTGCAAAAGAATTAGCCTCCAAATTTTACGTACGGAATCCAATTTTCTCACATAGAAACTTGAAATTTGGCACGAGCATTGATTATGTCATTAATAGGAAAAGCTAATGGGTCCCAACTCGATTATTCAATTCTATGTGCAAAAGAATTAGCCTCCAAATTTTACGTACGGAATGTATTTTTCTCACTTTCCAGTGTCATAGAAACGTGAAATTTGGCACGAGCATTGATTATGTCATAAATAGGAAAAGCTAATGGGTCCTAACTCGATTATTCAATTCTATGTGCAAAAGAATTAGCGTCCAAATTTTACGTACAGAATCCAATTTTCTCACATAGAAACTTAAAATTTGGCACGGGCATTGTATATGTTCAAAATAGGAAAAACTAATGGGTCACAACTCGATTATTCAATTCTATGCGCAAAAGAATTAGCATCAAAATTTTACGTACGGAATGTATTTTTCTCACTTTCCAGTTTCATAGAAACGTGAAATTTGGCACGAGCATTGATTATGTCATAAATAGGAAAAGCTAATGGGTCCCAACTCGATTATTCAATTCTATGTGCAAAAGAATTAGCCTCCAAATTTTACGTACGGAATGTATTTTTCTCACTTTCCAGTGTCATAGAAACGTGAAATTTGGCACGAGCATTGATTATGTCATAAATCGGAAAAGCTAATGGGTCCTAACTCGATTATTCAATTCTATGTGCAAAAGAATTAGCGTCCAAATTTTACGTACAGAATCCAATTTTCTCACATAGAAACTTAAAATTTGGCACGGGCATTGTATATGTTCAAAATAGGAAAAACTAATGGGTCACAACTCGATTATTCAATTCTATGCGCAAAAGAATTAGCATCAAAATTTTACGTACGGAATGTATTTTTCTCACTTTCCAGTTTCATAGAAACGTGAAATTTGGCACGAGCAATGATTATGTCATAAATAGGAAAAGCTAATGGGTCCAACTCGATTATTCAATTCTATGTGCAAAAGAATTAGCCTCCAAATTTTACGTACGGAATCCAATTTTCTCACATAGAAACTTGAAATTTGGCACGAGCATTGATTATGTCATAAATAGGAAAAGCTAATGGGTCCTAACACGATTATTCAATTCTATGCGCAAAAGAATTAGCGTCCAAATTTTACGTACACAATCCAATTTTCTCACATAGAAACTTAAAATTTGGCACGGGCATTGTATATGTTCAAAATAGGAAAAACTAATGGGTCTCAACTCGATTATTCAATTCTATGCGCAAAAGAATTAGCGTCAAAATTTTCCGTACGGAATGTATTTTTCTCACTTTCCAGTGTCATAGAAACGTGAAATTTGGCACGAGCATTGATTATGTCATAAATAGGAAAAGCTAATGGGTCCTAACTCGATTATTCAATTCTATGTGCAAAAGAATTAGCGTCAAAATTTTACGTACACAATCCAATTTTCTCACATAGAAACTTAAAATTTGGCACGAGCATTGATTATGTCATAAATAGGAAAAGCTAATGGGTCCTAACTCGATTATTCAATTCTATGTGCAAAAGAATTAGCGTCAAAATTTTACGTATGGAATGTATTTTTCTCACTTTCCAGTGTCATAGAAACGTGAAATTTTTGGCACGAGCATTGATTATGTCATAAATAGGAAAAGCTAATGCGTCCCAACTCGATTATTCAATTCTATGTGCAAAATAATTAGCGTCCAAATTTTACGTACGGAATCCAGTTTTCTCACATAGAAACTTGAAATTTGGCACGAGCATTGATTATGTCATAAATAGGAAAAGCTAATGGGTCCCAACTCCGTGATTTAATTCTAGGCACTAAAGAATTAGCGTCCAAGTTTTACGTACGGAATGTAATTTTCTCACATAGAAACGTGAAATTTGGCACGGGCATTGATTATGTCATAAATAGGAAAAGCTAATGGGTCCCAACTCGATTTTTCAATTCTATGTGCAAAAGAATTAGCCTCCAAATTTTATGTACGGAATCCAAGTTTCTCACATAGAAACTTGAAATTTGGCACGGGCATTGATTATGTCATAAATAGGAAAAGCTAAAGGGTCCCAACTCCGTTATTTAATTCTAGGCACAAAAGTATTAGCGTCCAAGTTTTACGTATTGAATGTAATTTTCTCACATAGAAACTTAAAATTTGGCACGGGCATTGATTATGTCATAAATAGGAAAAGCTAATGGGTCCTAACTAGATTGTTCAATTATATGTGCAAAAGAAATAGCGTCTAAATTTTACATACAGAATCCAATTTTCTCACATAGAAACTTGAAATTTGGCACGAGCATTGATTATGTCATAAATAGGAAAAGCTAATGGGTCCCAACTCCGTTATTTAATTCTATGCGCAAAAGAATTAGCGTCCAAATGTTACGTACGGAATGTAATTTTCTCACATAGAAACTTAAAATTTGGCACGGGCATTGATTATGTCATAAATAAGAAAAGCTAATGGGTCCTAACTCGATTATTCAATTCTATGTGCAAAAGAATTAGCCTTCAAATTTTACGTACGGAATCCAATTTTCTCATGTAGAAACTTGAAATTTGGCACGAGCATTGATTATGTCATAAATAGGAAAAGCTAATGGGTCCCAACTCGATTATTCAATTCTATGTGCAAAAGAATTAGCCTCCAAATTTTACGTACGGAATCCAATTTTCTCACATAGAAACTTGAAATTTGGCACGAGCATTGATTATGTCATAAATAGGAAAAGCTAATGGGTCCCAACTCGATTATTCAATTCTATGTGCAAAAGAATTAGCCTCCAAATTTTACGTACGGAATGTATTTTTCTCACTTTCCAGTGTCATAGAAACGTGAAATTTGGCACGAGCATTGATTATGTCATAAATAGGAAAAGCTAATGGGTCCTAACTCGATTATTCAATTCTATGTGCAAAAGAATTAGCGTCCAAATTTTACGTACAGAATCCAATTTTCTCACATAGAAACTTAAAATTTGGCACGGGCATTGTATATGTTCAAAATAGGAAAAACTAATGGGTCACAACTCGATTATTCAATTCTATGCGCAAAAGAATTAGCATCAAAATTTTACGTACGGAATGTATTTTTCTCACTTTCCAGTGTCATAGAAACGTGAAATTTGGCACGAGCATTGATTATGTCATAAATAGGAAAAGCTAATGGGTCCTAACTCGATTATTCAATTCTATGTGCAAAAGAATTAGCGTCAAAATTTTACGTACACAATCCAATTTTCTCACATAGAAACTTAAAATTTGGCACGAGCATTGATTATGTCATAAATAGGAAAAGCTAATGGGTCCTAACTCGATTATTCAATTCTATGTGCAAAAGAATTAGCGTCAAAATTTTACGTATGGAATGTATTTTTCTCACTTTCCAGTGTCATAGAAACGTGAAATTTTTGGCACGAGCATTGATTATGTCATAAATAGGAAAAGCTAATGGGTCACAACTCGATTATTCAATTCTATGCGCAAAAGAATTAGCGTCAAAATTTTCCGTACGGAATGTATTTTTCTCACTTTCCAGTGTCATAGAAACGTGAAATTTGGCACGAGAATTGATTATGTCATAAATAGGAAAAGCTAATGGGTCCCAACTCGATTTTTCAACTCTATGTGCAAAAGAATTAGCCTCCAAATTTTACGTACGGAATCCAATTTTCTCATATAGAAACTTAAAATTTGGCACGGGCATTGTATATGTTCAAAATAGGAAAAACTAATGGGTCTCAACTCGATTATTCAATTCTATGCGCAAAAGAATTAGCGTCAAAATTTTCCGTACGGAATGTATTTTTCTCACTTTCCAGTGTCATAGAAACGTGAAATTTGGCACGAGCATTGATTATGTCATAAATAGGAAAAGCTAATGGGTCCCAACTCGATTATTCAATTCTATGTGCAAAAGAATTAGCATCCAAATTTTACGTACGGAATCCAATTTTCTCACATAGAAACTTGAAATTTGGCACGAGCATTGATTATGTCATAAATAGGAAAAGCTAATGGGTCCCAACTCGATTTTTCCATTCTATGTGCAAAAGAATTAGCCTCCAAATTTTACATACAGAATCCAATTTTCTCACATAGAAACTTGAAATTTGGCACGAGCATTGATTATGTCATAAATAGGAAAAGCTAATGGGTCCCAACTCCGTTATTTAATTCTATGCGCAAAAGAATTAGCGTCCAAATGTTATGTACGGAATGTAATTTTCTCACATAGAAACTAAAAATTTGGCACGGGCATTGATTATGTCATAAATAAAAGCTAATGGGTCCTAACTCGATTATTCAATTCTATGTGCAAAAGAATTAGCCTTCAAATTTTACGTACGGAATCCAATTTTCTCACATAGAAACTTGAAATTTGGCACGAGCATTGATTATGTCATAAATAGGAAAAGCTAATGGGTCCCAACTCGATTATTCAATTCTATGTGCAAAAGAATTAGCCTCCAAATTTTACGTACGGAATCCAATTTTCTCACATAGAAACTTGAAATTTGGCACGAGCATTGATTATGTCATAAATAGGAAAAGCTAATGGGTCCCAACTCGATTATTCAATTCTATGCGCAAAAGAATTAGCGTCCACATTTTACGTACACAATCCAATTTTCTCACATAGAAACGTAAAATTTGGCACGGGCATTGAATATGTTCTAAATAGGAAAAACTAATGGGTCCCAACTCGATTATTCAATTCTATGCGCAAAAGAATTAGCATCAAAATTTAACGTACGGAATGTATTTTTCTCACTTTCCAGTGTCATAGAAACGTGAAATTTGGCACGAGCATTGATTATGTCATAAATAGGAAAAGCTAATGGGACCAACTCGATTATTCAATTCTATGTGCAAAAGAATTAGCCTCCAAATTTTATGTACGGAATCCAATTTTCTCACATAGAAACTTGAAATTTGGCACGAGCATTGATTATGTCATAAATAGGAAAAGCTAATGGGTCCCAACTCGATTTTTCAAATCTATGTGCAAAAGAATTAGCCTCCAAATTTTACGTACGGAATCCAATTTTCTCACATAGAAACTTGAAATTTGGCACGAGCATTGATTATGTCATAAATAGGAAAAGCTAATGGGTCCCAACTCGATTATTCAATTCTATGCGCAAAAGAATTAGCGTCCAACATTTACGTACAGAATCCAATTTTCTCACATAGAAACTTAAAATTTGGCACGGGCATTGTATATGTTCAAAATAGGAAAAACTAATGGGTCTCAACTCGATTATTCAATTCTATGCGCAATAGAATTTGCGTCAAAATTTTCCGTACGGAATGTATTTTTCTCACTTTCCAGTGTCATAGAAACGTGAAATTTGGCACGAGCATTGATTATGTCATAAATAGGAAAAGCTAATGGGTCCCAACTCCGTTATTTAATTCTAGGCACTAAAGAATTAGCGTCCAAATTTTACGTACACAATCCAATTTTCTCACATAGAAACGTAAAATTTGGCATGGGCATTGAATATGTTCTAAATAGGAAAAACTAATGGGTCCCAACTCGATTATTCAATTCCATGCGCAAAAGAATTAGCGTCAAAATTTAACGTACGGAATGTATTTTTCTCACTTTCCAGTGTCATAGAAACGTGAAATTTGGCACGAGCATTGATTATGTCATAAATAGGAAAAGCTAATGGGTCCCAACTCCGTTATTTAATTCTATGCGCAAAAGAATTAGCGTCCAAATGTTACGTACGGAATGTAATTTTCTCACATAGAAACTTAAAATTTGGCACGGGCATTGATTATGTCATAAATAAGAAAAGCTAATGGGTCCTAACTCGATTATTCAATTCTATGTGCAAAAGAATTAGCTGTCAAATTTTGCGTACGGAATCCAATTTTCTCACATAGAAACTTGAAATTTGGCACGAGCATTGATTATGTCATAAATAGGAAAAGCTAATGGGTCCCAACTCGATTATTCAATTCTATGCGCAAAAGAATTAGCGTCCAAATTTTACGTATAGAATCCAATTTTCTCACATAGAAACTTAAAATTTGGCACGGGCATTGTATATGTTCAAAATAGGAAAAACTAATGGGTCTCAACTCGATTATTCAATTCTATGCGCAAAAGAATTAGCGTCAAAATTTTCCGTACGGAATGTATTTTTCTCACTTTCCAGGGTCATAGAAACGTGAAATTTGGCACGAGCATTGATTATGTCATAAATAGGAAAAGCTAATGGGTCCTAACTCGATTATTCAATTCTATGTGCAAAAGAATTAGCGTCAAAATTTTACGTATGGAATGTATTTTTCTCACTTTCCAGTGTCACAGAAACGTGAAATTTGGCACGAGCATTGATTATGTCATAAATAGGAAAAGCTAATGGGTCCCAACTCGATTATTTAATTCTATGTGCAAAAGAATTAGCCTCCAAATTTTACGTACGGAATCCAATTTTCTCACATAGAAACTTGAAATTTGGCACGAGCATTGATTATGTCATAAATAGGAAAAGCTAAAGGGTCCCAACTCCGTTATTTAATTCTAGGCACTAAAGAATTAGCGTCCAAGTTTTACGTACGGAATGTAATTTTCTCACATAGAAACTTAAAATTTGGCACGGGCATTGATTATGTCATAAATAGGAAAAGCTAATGGGTCCCAACTCGATTTTTCAATTCTATGTGCAAAAGAATTAGCCTCCAAATTTTATGTACGGAATCCAATTTTCTCACATAGAAACTTGAAATTTGGCACGGGCATTGATTATGTCATAAATAGGAAAAGCTAAAGGGTCCCAACTCCGTTATTTAATTCTAGGCAGAAAAGTATTAGCGTCCAAGTTTTACGTATTGAATGTAATTTTCTCACATAGAAACTTAAAATTTGGCACGGGCATTGATTATGTCATAAATAGGAAAAGCTAATGGGTCCTAACTAGATTGTTCAATTATATGTGCAAAAGAAATAGCGTCTAAATTTTACATACAGAATCCAATTTTCTCACATAGAAACTTGAAATTTGGCACGAGCATTGATTATGTCATAAATAGGAAAAGCTAATGGGTCCCAACTCCGTTATTTAATTCTATGCGCAAAAGAATTAGCGTCCAAATGTTACGTACGGAATGTAATTTTCTCACATAGAAACTTAAAATTTGGCACGGGCATTGATTATGTCATAAATAAGAAAAGCTAATGGGTCCTAACTCGATTATTCAATTCTATGTGCAAAAGAATTAGCCTTCAAATTTTACGTACGGAATCCAATTTTCTCACATAGAAACTTGAAATTTGGCACGAGCATTGATTATGTCATAAATAGGAAAAGCTAATGGGTCCCAACTCGATTATTCAATTCTATGCGCAAAAGAATTAGCGTCCAAATTTTACGTACACAATCCAATTTTCTCACATAGAAACTTAAAATTTGGCACAGGCATTGAATATGTATTAAATAGGAAAAACTAATGGGTCCCAACTCGATTATTCAATTCGATGCGCAAAAGAATTAGCGTCAAAATTTTACGTACGGAATTTATTTTTCTCACTTTCCAGTGTCATAGAAACGTGAAATTTGGCACGAGAATTGATTATGTCATAAATAGGAAAAGCTAATGGGTCCCAACTCGATTTTTCAACTCTATGTGCAAAAGAATTAGCCTCCAAATTTTACGTACGGAATCCAATTTTCTCATATAGAAACTTAAAATTTGGCACGGGCATTGTATATGTTCAAAATAGGAAAAACTAATGGGTCTCAACTCGATTATTCAATTCTATGCGCAAAAGAATTAGCGTCAAAATTTTCCATACGGAATGTATTTTTCTCACTTTCCAGTGTCATAGAAACGTGAAATTTGGCACGAGCATTGATTATGTCATAAATAGGAAAAGCTAATGGGTCCTAACTCGATTATTCAATTCTATGTGCAAAAGAATTAGCGTCAAAATTTTACGTATGTAATGTATTTTTCTCTCTTTCCAGTGTCATAGAAACGTGAAATTTGGCACGAGCATTGATTATGTCATAAATAGGAAAAGCTAATGGGTCCCAACTCGATTATTCAATTCTATGTGCAAAAGAATTAGCATCCAAATTTTACGTACGGAATCCAATTTTCTCACATAGAAACTTGAAATTTGGCACGAGCATTGATTATGTCATAAATAGGAAAAGCTAATGGGTCCCAACTCCGTTATTTAATTCTATGCGCAAAAGAATTAGCGTCCAAATGTTACGTACGGAATGTAATTTTCTCACATAGAAACTAAAAATTTGGCATGGGCATTGATTATGTCATAAATAAAAGCTAATGGGTCCTAACTCGATTATTCAATTCTATGTGCAAAAGAATTAGCCTTCAAATTTTACGTACGGAATCCAATTTTCTCACATAGAAACTTGAAATTTGGCACGAGCATTGATTATGTCATAAATAGGAAAAGCTAATGGGTCCCAACTCGATTATTCAATTCTATGTGCAAAAGAATTAGCCTCCAAATTTTACGTACGGTATCCAATTTTCTCACATAGAAACTTGAAATTTGGCACGAGCATTGATTATGTCATAAATAGGAAAAGCTAATGGGTCCCAACTCGATTATTCAATTCTATGCGCAAAAGAATTAGCGTCCACATTTTACGTACACAATCCAATTTTCTCACATAGAAACGTAAAATTTGGCACGGGCATTGAATATGTTCTAAATAGGAAAAACTAATGGGTCCCAACTCGATTATTCAATTCTATGCGCAAAAGAATTAGCATCAAAATTTAACGTACGGAATGTATTTTTCTCACTTTCCAGTGTCATAGAAACGTGAAATTTGGCACGAGCATTGATTATGTCATAAATAGGAAAAGCTAATGGGACCAACTCGATTATTCAATTCTATGTGCAAAAGAATTAGCCTCCAAATTTTATGTACGGAATCCAATTTTCTCACATAGAAACTTGAAATTTGGCACGAGCATTGATTATGTCATAAATAGGAAAAGCTAATGGGTCCCAACTCGATTTTTCAAATCTATGTGCAAAAGAATTAGCCTCCAAATTTTACGTACGGAATCCAATTTTCTCACATAGAAACTTGAAATTTGGCACGAGCATTGATTATGTCATAAATAGGAAAAGCTAATGGGTCCCAACTCGATTATTCAATTCTATGCGCAAAAGAATTAGCGTCCAACATTTACGTACAGAATCCAATTTTCTCACATAGAAACTTAAAATTTGGCACGGGCATTGTATATGTTCAAAATAGGAAAAACTAATGGGTCTCAACTCGATTATTCAATTCTATGCGCAATAGAATTTGCGTCAAAATTTTCCGTACGGAATGTATTTTTCTCACTTTCCAGTGTCATAGAAACGTGAAATTTGGCACGAGCATTGATTATGTCATAAATAGGAAAAGCTAATGGGTCCCAACTCCGTTATTTAATTCTAGGCACTAAAGAATTAGCGTCCAAATTTTACGTACACAATCCAATTTTCTCACATAGAAACGTAAAATTTGGCATGGGCATTGAATATGTTCTAAATAGGAAAAACTAATGGGTCCCAACTCGATTATTCAATTCTATGCGCAAAAGAATTAGCGTCAAAATTTAACGTACGGAATGTATTTTTCTCACTTTCCAGTGTCATAGAAACGTGAAATTTGGCACGAGCATTGATTATGTCATAAATAGGAAAAGCTAATGGGTCCCAACTCCGTTATTTAATTCTGTGCGCAAAAGAATTAGCGTCCAAATGTTACGTACGGAATGTAATTTTCTCACATAGAAACTTAAAATTTGGCACGGGCATTGATTATGTCATAAATAAGAAAAGCTAATGGGTCCCAACTCGATTTTTCAATTCTATGTGCAAAAGAATTAGCCTCCAAATTTTACATACAGAATCCAATTTTCTCACATAGAAACTTGAAATTTGGCATGAGCATTGATTATGTCATAAATAGGAAAAGCTAATGGGTCCCAACTCCGTTATTTAATTCTATGCGCAAAAGAATTAGCGTCCAAATGTTACGTACGGAATGTAATTTTCTCACATAGAAACTTAAAATTTGGCACGGGCATTGATTATGTCATAAATAAGAAAAGCTAATGGGTCCCAACTCGATTATTCAATTCTATGTGCAAAAGAATTAGCCGTCAAATTTTACGTACGGAATCCAATTTTCTCACATAGAAACTTGAAATTTGGCACGAGCATTGATTATGTCATAAATAGGAAAAGCTAATGGGTCCCAACTCGATTATTCAATTCTATGCGCAAAAGAATTAGCGTCCAAATTTTACGTATAGAATCCAATTTTCTCACATAGAAACTTAAAATTTGGCACGGGCATTGTATATGTTCAAAATAGGAAAAACTAATGGGTCTCAACTCGATTATTCAATTCTATGCGCAAAAGAATTAGCGTCAAAATTTTCCGTACGGAATGTATTTTTCTCACTTTCCAGGGTCATAGAAACGTGAAATTTGGCACGAGCATTGATTATGTCATAAATAGGAAAAGCTAATGGGTCCTAACTCGATTATTCAATTCTATGTGCAAAAGAATTAGCGTCAAAATTTTACGTATGGAATGTATTTTTCTCACTTTCCAGTGTCACAGAAACGTGAAATTTGGCACGAGCATTGATTATGTCATAAATAGGAAAAGCTAATGGGTCCCAACTCGATTATTTAATTCTATGTGCAAAAGAATTAGCCTCCAAATTTTACGTACGGAATCCAATTTTCTCACATAGAAACTTGAAATTTGGCACGAGCATTGATTATGTCATAAATAGGAAAAGCTAAAGGGTCCCTACTCCGTTATTTAATTCTAGGCACTAAAGAATTAGCGTCCAAGTTTTACGTACGGAATGTAATTTTCTCACATAGAAACTTAAAATTTGGCACGGGCATTGATTATGTCATAAATAGGAAAAGCTAATGGGTCCCAACTCGATTTTTCAATTCTATGTGCAAAAGAATTAGCCTCCAAATTTTATGTACGGAATCCAATTTTCTCACATAGAAACTTGAAATTTGGCACGGGCATTGATTATGTCATAAATAGGAAAAGCTAAAGGGTCCCAACTCCGTTATTTAATTCTAGGCAGAAAAGTATTAGCGTCCAAGTTTTACGTATTGAATGTAATTTTCTCACATAGAAACTTAAAATTTGGCACGGGCATTGATTATGTCATAAATAGGAAAAGCTAATGGGTCCTAACTAGATTGTTCAATTATATGTGCAAAAGAAATAGCGTCTAAATTTTACATACAGAATCCAATTTTCTCACATAGAAACTTGAAATTTGGCACGAGCATTGATTATGTCATAAATAGGAAAAGCTAATGGGTCCCAACTCCGTTATTTAATTCTATGCGCAAAAGAATTAGCGTCCAAATGTTACGTACGGAATGTAATTTTCTCACATAGAAACTTAAAATTTGGCACGGGCATTGATTATGTCATAAATAAGAAAAGCTAATGGGTCCTAACTCGATTATTCAATTCTATGTGCAAAAGAATTAGCCTTCAAATTTTACGTACGGAATCCAATTTTCTCACATAGAAACTTGAAATTTGGCACGAGCATTGATTATGTCATAAATAGGAAAAGCTAATGGGTCCCAACTCGATTATTCAATTCTATGTGCAAAAGAATTAGCCTCCAAATTTTATGTACGGAATCCAATTTTCTCACATAGAAACTTAAAATTTGGCACGAGCATTGATTATGTCATAAATAGGAAAAGCTAATGGGTCCCAACTCCGTTATTTAATTCTATGCGCAAAAGAATTAGCGTCCAAATGTTACGTACGGAATGTAATTTTCTCACATAGAAACTTAAAATTTGGCACAGGCATTGATTATGTCATAAATAAGAAAAGCTAATCGGTCCTAACTCGATTATTCAATTCTATGTGCAAAAGAATTAGCCTTCAAATTTTACGTACGGAATCCAATTTTCTCACATAGAAACTTGAAATTTGGCACGAGCATTGATTATGTCATAAATAGGAAAAGCTAATGGGTCCCAACTCGATTATTCAATTCTATGTGCAAAAGAATTAGCCTCCAAATTTTATGTACGGAATCCAATTTTCTCACATAGAAACTTAAAATTTGGCACGAGCATTGATTATGTCATAAATAGGAAAAGCTAATGGGTCCCAACTCGATTATTCAATTCTATGTGCAAAAGAATTAGCCTCCAAATTTTACGTACGGAATGTATTTTTCTCACTTTCCAGTGTCATAGAAACGTGAAATTTGGCACGAGCATTGATTATGTCATAAATAGGAAAAGCTAATGGGTCCTAACTCGATTATTCAATTCTATGTGCAAAAGAATTAGCGTCCAAATTTTACGTATGGAATGTATTTTTCTCACTTTCCAGTGTCATAGAAACGTGAAATTTGGCACGAGCATTGATTATGTCATAAATAGGAAAAGCTAATGGGTCCCAACTCGATTATTCAATTCTATGCGCAAAAGAATTAGCGTCCAAATTTTACGTATAGAATCCAATTTTCTCACATAGAAACTTAAAATTTAGCACGGGCATTGTATATGTTCAAAATAGGAAAAACTAATGGGTCTCAACTCGATTATTCAATTCTATGCGCAAAAGAATTAGCGTCAAAATTTTCCGTACGGAATGTATTTTTCTCACTTTCCAGGGTCATAGAAACGTGAAATTTGGCACGAGCATTGATTATGTCATAAATAGGAAAAGCTAATGGGTCCTAACTCGATTATTCAATTCTATGTGCAAAAGAATTAGCGTCAAAATTTTACGTATGGAATGTATTTTTCTCACTTTCCAGTGTCACAGAAACGTGAAATTTGGCACGAGCATTGATTATGTCATAAATAGGAAAAGCTAATGGGTCCCAACTCGATTATTTAATTCTATGTGCAAAAGAATTAGCCTCCAAATTTTACGTACGGAATCCAATTTTCTCACATAGAAACTTGAAATTTGGCACGAGCATTGATTATGTCATAAACAGGAAAAGCTAATGGGTCCCAACTCGATTATTCAATTCTATGCGCAAAAGAATTAGCGTCAAAATTTAACGTACGGAATCCAATTTTCTCACATAGAAACGTAAAGTTTGGCATGGGCATTGAATATGTTCTAAATAGGAAAAACTAATGGGTCCCAACTCGATTATTCAATTCTATGCGCAAAAGAATTAGCGTCAAAATTTAAGGTACGGAATGTATTTTTCTCACTTTCCAGTGTCATAGAAACGTGAAATTTGGCACGAGCATTGATTATGTCATAAATAGGAAAAGCTAATGGGTCCAACTCGATTATTCAATTCTATGTGCAAAAGAATTAGCCTCCAAATTTTACGTACAGAATCCAATTTTCTCACATAGAAACTTGAAATTTGGCACGAGCATTGATTATGTCATAAATAGGAAAAGCTAATGGGTCCCAACTCGATTATTCAATTCTATGCGCAAAAGAATTAGCGTCCAAATTTTACGTATAGAATCCAATTTTCTCACATAGAAACTTAAAATTTGGCACGGGCATTGTATATGTTCAAAATAGGAAAAACTAATGGGTCTCAACTCGATTATTCAATTCTATGCGCAAAAGAATTAGCGTCAAAATTTTCCGTAGGGAATGTATTTTTCTCACTTTCCAGTGTCATAGAAATGTGAAATTTGGCACGAGCATTGATTATGTCATAAATAGGAAAAGCTAATGGGTCCTAACTCAATTATTCAATTCTATGTGCAAAAGAATTAGCGTCAAAATTTTACGTATGGAATGTATTTTTCTCACTTTCCAGTGTCATAGAAACGTGAAATTTGGCACGAGCATTGATTATGTCATAAATAGGAAAAGCTGATGGGTTCCAACTCCGTTATTTAATTCTAGGCACTAAAGAATTAGCGTCCAAGTTTTACGTACGGAATGTAATTTTCTCAAATAGAAACTTAAAATTTGGCACGGGCATTGATTATGTCATAAATAGGAAAAGCTAATGGGTCCCAACTCGATTTTTCAATTCTATGTGCAAAAGAATTAGCCTCCAAATTTTACATACAGAATCCAATTTTCTCACATAGAAACTTGAAATTTGGCATGAGCATTGATTATGTCAGAAATAGGAAAAGCTAATGGGTCCCAACTCCGTTATTTAATTCTATGCGCAAAAGAATTAGCGTCCAAATGTTACGTACGGAATGTAATTTTCTCACATAGAAACTTAAAATTTGGCACGGGCATTGATTATGTCATAAATAAGAAAAGCTAATGGGTCCTAACTCGATTATTCAATTCTATGTGCAAAAGAATTAGCCGTCAAATTTTACGTACGGAATCCAATTTTCTCACATAGAAACTTGAAATTTGGCACGAGCATTGATTATGTCATAAATAGGAAAAGCTAATGGGTCCCAACTCGATTATTCAATTCTATGTGCAAAAGAATTAGCCTCCAAATTTTATGTACGGAATCCAATTTTCTCACATAGAAACTTGAAATTTGGCACGAGCATTGATTATGTCATAAATAGGAAAAGCTAATGGGTCCCAACTCGATTATTCAATTCTATGCGCAAAAGAATTAGCGTCCAAATTTTACGTACACAATCCAATTTTCTCACATAGAAACGTAAAATTTGGCATGGGCATTGAATATGTTCTAAATAGGAAAAACTAATGGGTCCCAACTCGATTATTCAATTCTATGCGCAAAAGAATTAGCGTCAAAATTTAACGTACGGAATGTATTTTTCTCACTTTCCAGTGTCATAGAAACGTGAAATTTGGCACGAGCATTGATTATGTCATAAATAGGAAAAGCTAATGGGTCCAACTCGATTATTCAATTCTATGTGCAAAAGAATTAGCCTCCAAATTTTACGTACAGAATCCAATTTTCTCACATAGAAACTTGAAATTTGGCACGAGCATTGATTATGTCATAAATAGGAAAAGCTAATGGGTCCCAACTCGATTATTCAATTCTATGCGCAAAAGAATTAGCGTCCAAATTTTACGTATAGAATCCAATTTTCTCACATAGAAACTTAAAATTTGGCACGGGCATTGTATATGTTCATGTTAGCGCAAAATTCGCTATCTTAGATATACTGTGCGTTTCCAAATTAAGATAATATGTACAGGCCTGGAGAGCCTTTCAAAGAAACACACGGCTACATCATGTGCCCCAAAAAAAGCAAAACTCTTCTTTATTCAGCGCGGGTCAAAACTTAAATCATTTCCAACACAGGAAGTCAGGCAATTTAGCAGTTACAGTGAGCTGATAGGCTACTTCTCAGAGGGAGGTATTTGTGAGGTAGCTTGTGATCTCATCCATCTGGGAGGAACTTCAGTGAGCACGCTCAGTTCATTCTTGAATTTAGCTTCATGAGAGAAACATCCTGTGTTTCTCCTCTCTGTTGTCCAAGACAAAGCACTCCTAGATAGCTTTCTGCCAGTTAGAACCGGTTTTTCCAGTTCTTGAGCACACGGCACTAGCTGTGGAGGTGGGGGGGGCGATGTTCCTTCTCCCAGAGGTTTAAAACATTATAGAAAATACATTATATTCACAGTTGATAACAGAAAATATATACAAAATGGTGAACATATAGGATATCTCCCACAATTCCCTCCTTTGTTGTGCGTATTTTCATTCTCCTGGATGGTTTTTCCTTCCTATTTGTGTTCTCGGGCCTTTCCCTACCACCTACAGGGGACCCTAGCTGTCACCTCCGCCATGTGGCTGCCTCCTGCCTTATCCCTTCCTGCTGCTGGGTGATATCCAGGATAAGGAAAATACCACACAACACGTTTCAGTTTCCCAACGGTATTTTAGGTAGATGGCTCCTGAAAGATTGATCTTTATTTCACGTTTTCTGCATAAGCCACCTTGTTCATAGTTTAAATGACATACAACATGTTGAATGTGACTGGCTTTCCAAGTGTGATCTCAGGTTATATTGTTTGTTACATGTTAACATTGGTCTGATTACACAATATGGCTGAAACATTGGTACACTTACTGCTACCTTATTGCATCTGTTGACATTTTTTTTATTGTACTATTGCGGATTTTCTTAAAACAGCGACATTTTTACACTATGCCAGATTATCACAATCTTCTTTTTAAAAACAAACTAGTATATTACTCTCTGCGTAATCCTGTTTCCAGCGCCATTTATGTATTGCTGCAAGGAGCAAGACTTAAGTTCAGATTACGCTTTTAAGAGAGTAAGACACTATTAAAGGTTTAACGATAAGAATTTATTAAAACCAAAATGATAATTGAGCATAGTGAATAATTGTCCTACATTTGTAAACTATCAGATCTATATACAAAACATAAAGGTTGCAGATGTCACATCACAAAGTATAAAAATAGCAAGTTACATTATTACCTATCTATTACAGATCACATATTACCATCACCAAAGGTTCCCTCACTTCTAGGGGTTCAACAGATGTCATCCTAATCTGGTATTGAAGTGTACGGACTACCCAGAGCTTCTCATCCTAGATTCCAAAAGCTACCACTCCTTAGTCCCTCTCCTGTCCTTCATACTAGTATAACTTGTTGAGTCATAGGCCATATTCTCCAAGCTTTTCAAACCAAGATGTTATCAGTCTGAGACCCCCCCACCATCTGAAGGAGCCAGTTTCATTGATCAAAGGTTCAGAATCAACAACTCAATTCCCTAGACAATGCTGATGGTATCACAGGATTAACAAGACAACAGGTTCCTGGCCATACAATGTATGTGGACAGAGTTCAAACAAACCTATACAAATGGAACTGTAGTTAATGCAGTTAGCATTGTTCTGTCACATTTCACAGTTACATCAAAGCTTCCTACACCAAAAAGGTTTGAAGTCCACATGAATGTTCATAGCTATTTGCATGTAAAATACAAAATGGAGGATGAAGGACAAAATGGAGGGCTACAAATAGCCAATTATTATTGTACCACAATCCACCCTTTTGCTATTTGTAGCCATCATACAACTATTTCATCAAGATACATAAAATTAGCATACAATTTAGGGTTGGAATATGTACTTTGACATATCATGGTTTGATCTTCAAGTTCTATTTATCAACTTCTGAAATATATTACATAAACAACCAAATATCTGTTCCCTATATATATCCATTTGCTATCAACATAAAACCAATCTTGTCAAATCTGGGCTCGAAAAAATAACGAAAAACAAAAAATTCAAAAACCGTTAGATGTTGAATACAAATGTCTCTTCCTGTAAAATTGTTTCTTCTTCTCTTGATCTTCTTTAGATCCTAAACCTATAGGATCTCTGATGCAGGGAAGCAGGGGGATTATTGTGCCCTCACTGCTTTCCCTGGTTAGCCAAAGAACAGACCCTAAGTAGGAATCTGTCCCGCCCATTACATTGGTATCAAACAATCTTCTCCATTCTCCATATCCAGAAGTATCCACAGCTGACTATAGAGCCCCTTTATTCCAATGTAGCAGATGTCTCTGTACAGCATTTTGTTGCCCAAGGCCTTCAGGGAGGAGCTGTGATGCTTCGCCCTCCTTTGACGTCATCTGCTGGCAGTTATTATGCAGAGTATGAGGATCACCCCAGTGGCAATTTAGCAGCAGTCGGGCACACGTGTCAGTTCTTCAGGCTCAGTTGGCTAGTCATAGCATGGACAGATGCAGCATGCACTTAGAGAAGATGAAATTTCAAATCACAATTGAAAAAGTCCAAATGTCCTGGTGGAAATAACTCAGTTCATAAATTTTCTCAGTCCCTAATAAACTTGATCCAAAATAATGCAGTCCATGGCAAATCAAACAAAACAAAAACAAAATCACAATCTGGGGTCTTGTGTGCTTTTCTTCACCCCTTCATAAAAATAGATGAAACAAAAAAATCTGTAGCTCAAAATTATCAATGCAACAATCTCTGCCCAGAGAGACTTGATAAGTTTTCAGCTGTAGCAAATGAATATTTTTAATATTCCTAATCTTCCTACATTATAGCACAAATACCTTCTACATACAGTAGACATATCATTTAAACAAATAAAATAATATCAAATATTGCAAGTAAAATCAATCAAGTAACCATACAATAATCTTCAATTTATCATTATCATCAGCACTATTCTTGGTTTATCACATATGTTATTAAACACTGCAAACCAAGTTAATCAAATATATAACCCAATATTCCTAGATTTGTCATAATCCTCTTCATCAGTAGTTACGTATTTACCACATCCCTTATGAGGAAGAAGAGAAATGACAGCCCAATGACCGCAGGGGTCCTACATATAACAAAGGATTATGGGCCACATTTGTCTCCTTCCTTGATTATCTTTATTCAATGTCTGACATGAACCCAAATTAGCTTTTCTTGAAGTTTTCATTGAGACGGTAGTGGTTAACAGCACTTGAAAGGATTCTTTGCATTTTGATCTGGAAACACGGAGAATACACATTTATGAGTGACAGATGATATAACTCCTGATATAAGGCACTCACATGGGAGGTGAGGCCCTCCTTTTTGGCCTGGAATAAGAATAGGCCTATTACAGCAGCATTACCAAACAAAACCTTCATAGGGACTCAACTTAGTCTTATATTTAGGCGTGGTTCTAACCAAGTAGATGACTAATAAAATGTTTACCTTTTTATTTTATTATTACTTATTACTTCTGGTGTACCCAAATATTCAAAATTACTTTCATAAAACATATTCTTAGGTCATATTTTTGGCGTGTTAAAAATTATTTTTATTTATATTTTATTTCTCAAGCCACGCCTCCAAATAACATGAAAAGAGGTCTATGCAAACCAACAACTCCAAACACCTACCTTTGGTAGCTGTATGCTATCATCCTGCAGTCACTGATACAGATAGTCTGGCTCGCATCGAGAAGGTACCTTGACCAATTGGCCTGGATTGTAACGGGCGCATATTATGCGTCCCTGTACAAACCCTATTGCAGCAGTGTTGAACCCTGGGGTAAGCCAAGCAGAAGACACCATACCACACATTACCTCCTTGGATGAATGGGTTAGCTCAGGGATCAGGTGTGACATCATGGAGTACAGCGTGCCGGGGAGGCACAGGCATTTACCTTTCTGCCAGACCCCAGTAGCATTTCGTTCGCTTTTCCACTCCTCCTTTTTCTTCTTTTGAGGCCTGTTCCTGTAATTCAAGCAACAGAGAAATATCTACACCTGTTTCAGGTGCAAGCAGGTTACCAGCCGTTACCTCATTCAAGGGAAGTCAGGCTGCTGCGGTGCCTGCTCTCTGGTTCCTTCCAGCCTCAGTGGTTGTCTCTGTGGCATAAGCCTGGACTCTGATGATAAGTCACCTGTGCGGAAAGAGCTAAAACCTTGTAGAACAAAGACACTGCTTCTGCGTTCTGGATTGGCTTACTCAAGGACCCCATGAAACTTCCACTGTGCCCCATAAGATGTGAAATCGTGTACGATTCCCAATGTGTACCTTAAGTCGGTGCAGACTCAAACAGTCTTACCTGCAGCCAGCTTACATATTTCAGTGAGCGCCATCACCTCTATTTCCTGAGTAACTGAGTGTCTCAGGAGGGAAAGAGTGGTTTTTGTATAATTACCTCTTTCTGTCGGTTACCACTGCATAGCCTGTTTTGCTTGTCCATTTCCTCAATATTTGGAACCATCTATGGGTAAAACTCAAGATTTACATTAATCATGGCAGTTACAACATTATTGTTAGGACCCCTAGTTTCTCTTTCTTCTGCATTAATCTTCCAACAATCATACAACCATGTGCTTGCTATTGAATGTCATGGTCTGCACCTGCTGCCCCTTCCTCTCAACCTTTCTAAATTCAGTAAAAGACATGAAACATCATTTGGAACGATACCCCTCTTGATTGCGATATGTGAGGGTGCTAGCAGGGCAGTCTCATACATAGCTAGTCTGGAAGCTGAAAGATGTTTAGTTTGTACTCTATGCAGTATTTTATGACCCCTTGAGGAAGCATGATATTACGGGGCCCCACACCATCTCTGGTACCTGTACGAAAACATACTGCAAACAGGAGAGGAAATATTGTTATTACAATCTGCAACCATAACAACTGCACCAATGATGGTAAACTACTGGTTTACTAAGGGACTCGTATCCCTGGATACCATTTGGGATAAACTCAATTACTGGCATCAAAAATGTACTTATTTTTCAAATGTAACGATTTTTCATGTAAAATACTGTTGTTAATTGAAAATGAGATACATTATAAAATAGAACTTTTGCTATTAATTTGACTAAAGTACTTATCAGGTGTCTCAAGTACACAACTATCTCATTTCAGTATCTTAATTCAATAATATTCAAAATAAATACAACTCAATATTTTTAAATTCTCCCCATACTCCATGAACCTATATATATATATATATATAAATATACTGTGGTAACCCTGGACTATTATCTCACACAACTACCCTCAGGAATAAATTAGATGTCCCTCCTTTGGTCACCTACATTTGTTCAAGTGAGAGACTTAACATGGAGTCTAAGAGTGACCTCCCCTCTATACATTACCACAATATACATATATATACCAACAGACACACTTAAATGGAGACACACTTCTCTCCTAGGCTGGTCTGTGTGGAGGGTGGAGCAAAACCTCTTCCTATTGTTCTTCCCTCCCATCTCCTTACATCACCTAGCTCCACCCCCTGTGATCTGGCTCAGCGTTTTGTCTTTCTTGCCTCATTTAGTTTCTAGCCACCGGACAGTATACGCCATATAACACAGTCTAACTCTCATACGGGCCCTTCATTTTATACACACAAATTCACACTCACTGGGGTTTTTAACTCACTCATATACACAGACTGCTAAGTATCTCTTGTGAAGTAGAAACTGGGATTGTATTTACTGTTCATAGAACTTCCCATATTGAACAAAGTATATATATAAGAAAACTCTTATGTACCGCGGTTTTTACATATTTTGTTCAGAATAGGCTATCCAATGACAAACACAATACAACTTATGCCCATTTCCATCCACATACTTATATTCACCACTCCAGATAGCAGCTATTATCACCGTTCATTGTTAAACCTTCTACCTTTCCTTAACTCATTGACTTGCTTTTTCCTTCACCCATTTTTGTGTGTCCAGTTATGTTTTTACAAACAAAACATCATCTCATTGAATTTGCTTGCGAGTCTTTGATTTTTCTCACACCTCACGACGCAGGTTTGGCTTATCTCACTAATAAGCACTTACAGTTTCGACCCTGCTCTTTTATGTCGTAATTAGAAAAATCCTATTATTATTGAGATTCTCTACTCCCGCACCTCATGGCGCAGATCTGTACTTTTGGCACCACATTGTGGAACCTCAACAGCCTGCTTGGCCTGCCATAATCGGAGGAGACTTCTCTGGCGCGCCCACATCTACCATCAGACAGGCCTCTCTGCTGTCTGGTATCAATTACTCCAAGCCAAAATCCTTTGAGTTGATGTATGCCAACATGGCAAATGCAAGCACTCCATGTGCGCCCCTCCCCCCACATAACAAAGGGAGACCTCTTCAGCCACATGTTGCACAATGGACACTCTCTGACCGCATGGACACACGACTCTGTTATTAATCACTACTATAACCTTCAGCTAAAATTGCTTATATCAACTTTCCTTTTTGCTTTCTTTTAACAAGTTATCCTACACATTCTTTGTTCCTTATTAACCTGCACAGTCTGTTCACACCATTCACTTCTACAGAGAATATATAAACCCCCATAGCTCACACCTTCTTTCACTCAGGACATTTTCTTCACAGACAAACATAAAAACAACACAGTATATCTATTTCATAGTTCTTTAGATACAGACTTATCATATTTCAACTCACCCGGCCTGGGGCGGATCATAGCAGAGAGGGAGAGATGGGACAGGTACAAGAATAACTTATTACCTTGTTTGAGCTCATTATCTGTCCGTCTCTGCTTCGAAGTCCCCTTGTGTCCGGATAACGATGAAATATCTTCATATCTCTGTATCTTCATTATCCCAGCGGTGCCTCCAAATTTGTTAGCGCAAAACTCGCTATCTTAGATATACTGTGCGTTTCCAAATTAAGATAATATGTACAGGCCTGGAGAGCCTTTCAAAGAAACACACGGCTACATCATGTGCCCCAAAAAAAGCAAAACTCTTCTTTATTCAGCGCGGGTCAAAACTTAAATCATTTCCAACACAGGAAGTCAGGCAATTTAGCAGTTACAGTGAGCTGATAGGCTACTTCTCAGAGGGAGGTATTTGTGAGGTAGCTTGTGATCTCATCCATCTGGGAGGAACTTCAGTGAGCACGCTCAGTTCATTCTTGAATTTAGCTTCATGAGAGAAACATCCTGTGTTTCTCCTCTCTGTTGTCCAAGACAAAGCACTCCTAGATAGCTTTCTGCCAGTTAGAACCGGTTTTTCCAGTTCTTGAGCACACGGCACTAGCTGTGGAGGTGGGGGGGGGGGCGATGTTCCTTCTCCCAGAGGTTTAAAACATTATAGAAAATACATTATATTCACAGTTGATAACAGAAAATATATACAAAATGGTGAACATATAGGATATCTCCCACAGTTCAAAATAGGAAAAACTAATGGGTCTCAACTCGATTATTCAATTCTATGCGCAAAAGAATTAGCGTCAAAGTTTTCCGTACGGAATGTATTTTTCTCACTTTCCAGTGTCATAGAAACGTGAAATTTGGCACGAGCATTGATTATGTCATAAATAGGAAAAGCTAATGGGTCCTAACTCGATTATTCAATTCTATGTGCAAAAGAATTAGCGTCAAAATTTTACGTATGGAATGTATTTTTCTCACTTTCCAGTGTCATAGAAACGTGAAATTTGTCACGAGCATTGATTATGTCATAAATAGGAAAAGCTGATGGGTCCCAACTCCGTTATTTAATTCTAGGCACTAAAGAATTAGCGCCCAAGTTTTACGTACGGAATGTAATTTTCTCACATAGAAACTTAAAATTTGGCACGGGCATTGATTATGTCATAAATAGGAAAAGCTAATTGGTCCTAACTCAATTATTCAATTCTATGTGCAAAAGAATTAGCGTCAAAATTTTACGTACGGAATCCAATTTTCTCACATAGAAACTTGAAATTTGGCACGAGCATTGATTATGTCATAAATAGGAAAAGCTAATGGGTCCCAACTCCGTTATTTAATTCTAGGCACTAAAGAATTAGCGTCCAAGTTTTACGTACGGAATGTAATTTTCTCAAATAGAAACTTAAAATTTGGCACGGCATTGATTATGTCATAAATAGGAAAAGCTAATGGGTCCCAACTCGATTTTTCAATTCTATGTGCAAAAGAATTAGCCTCCAAATTTTACATACAGAATCCAATTTTCTCACATAGAAACTTGAAATTTGGCATGAGCATTGATTATGTCAGAAATAGGAAAAGCTAATGGGTCCCAACTCCGTTATTTAATTCTATGCGCAAAAGAATTAGCGTCCAAATGTTACGTACGGAATGTAATTTTCTCACATAGAAACTTAAAATTTGGCACGGGCATTGATTATGTCATAAATAAGAAAAGCTAATGGGTCCTAACTCGATTATTCAATTCTATGTGCAAAAGAATTAGCCGTCAAATTTTACGTACGGAATCCAATTTTCTCACATAGAAACTTGAAATTTGGCACGAGCATTGATTATGTCATAAATAGGAAAAGCTAATGGGTCCCAACTCGATTATTCAATTCTATGTGCAAAAGAATTAGCCTCCAAATTTTATGTACGGAATCCAATTTTCTCACATAGAAACTTGAAATTTGGCACGAGCATTGATTATGTCATAAATAGGAAAAGCTAATGGGTCCCAACTCGATTATTCAATTCTATGCGCAAAAGAATTAGCGTCCAAATTTTACGTACACAATCCAATTTTCTCACATAGAAACGTAAAATTTGGCATGGGCATTGAATATGTTCTAAATAGGAAAAACTAATGGGTCCCAACTCGATTATTCAATTCTATGCGCAAAAGAATTAGCGTCAAAATTTAACGTACGGAATGTATTTTTCTCACTTTCCAGTGTCATAGAAACGTGAAATTTGGCACGAGCATTGATTATGTCATAAATAGGAAAAGCTAATGGGTCCCAACTCCGTTATTTAATTCTATGCGCAAAAGAATTAGCGTCCAAATGTTACGTACGGAATCCAATTTTCTCAATTAGAAACTTAAAATTTGGCACGGGCATTGATTATGTCATAAATAAGAAAAGCTAATGGGTCCCAACTCGATTTTTCAATTCTATGTGCAAAAGAATTAGCCTCCAAATTTTACATACAGAATCCAATTTTCTCACATAGAAACTTGAAATTTGGCATGAGCATTGATTATGTCATAAATAGGAAAAGCTAATGGGTCCCAACTCCGTTATTTAATTCTATGCGCAAAAGAATTAGCGTCCAAATGTTACGTACGGAATGTAATTTTCTCACATAGAAACTTAAAATTTGGCACGGGCATTGATTATGTCATAAATAAGAAAAGCTAATGGGTCCTAACTCGATTATTCAATTCTATGTGCAAAAGAATTAGCCGTCAAATTTTACGTACGGAATCCAATTTTCTCACATAGAAACTTGAAATTTGGCACGAGCATTGATTATGTCATAATTAGGAAAAGCTAATGGGTCCCAACTCGATTATTCAATTCTATGCGCAAAAGAATTAGCGTCCAAATTTTACGTATAGAATCCAATTTTCTCACATAGAAACTTAAAATTTGGCACGGGCATTGTATATGTTCAAAATAGGAAAAACTAATGGGTCTCAACTCGATTATTCAATTCTATGCGCAAAAGAATTAGCGTCAAAATTTTCCGTACGGAATGTATTTTTCTCACTTTCCAGGGTCATAGAAACGTGAAATTTGGCACGAGCATTGATTATGTCATAAATAGGAAAAGCTAATGGGTCCTAACTCGATTATTCAATTCTATGTGCAAAAGAATTAGCGTCAAAATTTTACGTATGGAATGTATTTTTCTCACTTTCCAGTGTCACAGAAACGTGAAATTTGGCACGAGCATTGATTATGTCATAAATAGGAAAAGCTAATGGGTCCCAACTCGATTATTTAATTCTATGTGCAAAAGAATTAGCCTCCAAATTTTACGTACGGAATCCAATTTTCTCACATAGAAACTTGAAATTTGGCACGAGCATTGATTATGTCATAAACAGGAAAAGCTAATGGGTCCCAACTCGATTATTCAATTCTATGCGCAAAAGAATTAGCGTCAAAATTTAACGTACGGAATCCAATTTTCTCACATAGAAACGTAAAGTTTGGCATGGGCATTGAATATGTTCTAAATAGGAAAAACTAATGGGTCCCAACTCGATTATTCAATTCTATGCGCAAAAGAATTAGCGTCAAAATTTAAGGTACGGAATGTATTTTTCTCACTTTCCAGTGTCATAGAAACGTGAAATTTGGCACGAGCATTGATTATGTCATAAATAGGAAAAGCTAATGGGTCCAACTCGATTATTCAATTCTATGTGCAAAAGAATTAGCCTCCAAATTTTACGTACAGAATCCAATTTTCTCACATAGAAACTTGAAATTTGGCACGAGCATTGATTATGTCATAAATAGGAAAAGCTAATGGGTCCCAACTCGATTATTCAATTCTATGCGCAAAAGAATTAGCGTCCAAATTTTACGTAAAGAATCCAATTTTCTCACATAGAAACTTAAAATTTGGCACGGGCATTGTATATGTTCAAAATAGGAAAAACTAATGGGTCTCAACTCGATTATTCAATTCTATGCGCAAAAGAATTAGCGTCAAAATTTTCCGTACGGAATGTATTTTTCTCACTTTCCAGTGTCATAGAAATGTGAAATTTGGCACGAGCATTGATTATGTCATAAATAGGAAAAGCTAATGGGTCCTAACTCAATTATTCAATTCTATGTGCAAAAGAATTAGCGTCAAAATTTTACGTATGGAATGTATTTTTCTCACTTTCCAGTGTCATAGAAACGTGAAATTTGGCACGAGCATTGATTATGTCATAAATAGGAAAAGCTGATGGGTTCCAACTCCGTTATTTAATTCTAGGCACTAAAGAATTAGCGTCCAAGTTTTACGTACGGAATGTAATTTTCTCAAATAGAAACTTAAAATTTGGCACGGGCATTGATTATGTCATAAATAGGAAAAGCTAATGGGTCCCAACTCGATTTTTCAATTCTATGTGCAAAAGAATTAGCCTCCAAATTTTACATACAGAATCCAATTTTCTCACATAGAAACTTGAAATTTGGCATGAGCATTGATTATGTCAGAAATAGGAAAAGCTAATGGGTCCCAACTCCGTTATTTAATTCTATGCGCAAAAGAATTAGCGTCCAAATGTTACGTACGGAATGTAATTTTCTCACATAGAAACTTAAAATTTGGCACGGGCATTGATTATGTCATAAATAAGAAAAGCTAATGGGTCCTAACTCGATTATTCAATTCTATGTGCAAAAGAATTAGCCGTCAAATTTTACGTACGGAATCCAATTTTCTCACATAGAAACTTGAAATTTGGCACGAGCATTGATTATGTCATAAATAGGAAAAGCTAATGGGTCCCAACTCGATTATTCAATTCTATGTGCAAAAGAATTAGCCTCCAAATTTTATGTACGGAATCCAATTTTCTCACATAGAAACTTGAAATTTGGCACGAGCATTGATTATGTCATAAATAGGAAAAGCTAATGGGTCCCAACTCGATTATTCAATTCTATGCGCAAAAGAATTAGCGTCCAAATTTTACGTACACAATCCAATTTTCTCACATAGAAACGTAAAATTTGGCATGGGCATTGAATATGTTCTAAATAGGAAAAACTAATGGGTCCCAACTCGATTATTCAATTCTATGCGCAAAAGAATTAGCGTCAAAATTTAACGTACGGAATGTATTTTTCTCACTTTCCAGTGTCATAGAAACGTGAAATTTGGCACGAGCATTGATTATGTCATAAATAGGAAAAGCTAATGGGTCCAACTCGATTATTCAATTCTATGTGCAAAAGAATTAGCCTCCAAATTTTACGTACAGAATCCAATTTTCTCACATAGAAACTTGAAATTTGGCACGAGCATTGATTATGTCATAAATAGGAAAAGCTAATGGGTCCCAACTCGATTATTCAATTCTATGCGCAAAAGAATTAGCGTCCAAATTTTACGTATAGAATCCAATTTTCTCACATAGAAACTTAAAATTTGGCACGGGCATTGTATATGTTCATGTTAGCGCAAAATTCGCTATCTTAGATATACTGTGCGTTTCCAAATTAAGATAATATGTACAGGCCTGGAGAGCCTTTCAAAGAAACACACGGCTACATCATGTGCCCCAAAAAAAGCAAAACTCTTCTTTATTCAGCGCGGGTCAAAACTTAAATCATTTCCAACACAGGAAGTCAGGCAATTTAGCAGTTACAGTGAGCTGATAGGCTACTTCTCAGAGGGAGGTATTTGTGAGGTAGCTTGTGATCTCATCCATCTGGGAGGAACTTCAGTGAGCACGCTCAGTTCATTCTTGAATTTAGCTTCATGAGAGAAACATCCTGTGTTTCTCCTCTCTGTTGTCCAAGACAAAGCACTCCTAGATAGCTTTCTGCCAGTTAGAACCGGTTTTTCCAGTTCTTGAGCACACGGCACTAGCTGTGGAGGTGGGGGGGGCGATGTTCCTTCTCCCAGAGGTTTAAAACATTATAGAAAATACATTATATTCACAGTTGATAACAGAAAATATATACAAAATGGTGAACATATAGGATATCTCCCACAATTCCCTCCTTTGTTGTGCGTATTTTCATTCTCCTGGATGGTTTTTCCTTCCTATTTGTGTTCTCGGGCCTTTCCCTACCACCTACAGGGGACCCTAGCTGTCACCTCCGCCATGTGGCTGCCTCCTGCCTTATCCCTTCCTGCTGCTGGGTGATATCCAGGATAAGGAAAATACCACACAACACGTTTCAGTTTCCCAACGGTATTTTAGGTAGATGGCTCCTGAAAGATTGATCTTTATTTCACGTTTTCTGCATAAGCCACCTTGTTCATAGTTTAAATGACATACAACATGTTGAATGTGACTGGCTTTCCAAGTGTGATCTCAGGTTATATTGTTTGTTACATGTTAACATTGGTCTGATTACACAATATGGCTGAAACATTGGTACACTTACTGCTACCTTATTGCATCTGTTGACATTTTTTTTATTGTACTATTGCGGATTTTCTTAAAACAGCGACATTTTTACACTATGCCAGATTATCACAATCTTCTTTTTAAAAACAAACTAGTATATTACTCTCTGCGTAATCCTGTTTCCAGCGCCATTTATGTATTGCTGCAAGGAGCAAGACTTAAGTTCAGATTACGCTTTTAAGAGAGTAAGACACTATTAAAGGTTTAACGATAAGAATTTATTAAAACCAAAATGATAATTGAGCATAGTGAATAATTGTCCTACATTTGTAAACTATCAGATCTATATACAAAACATAAAGGTTGCAGATGTCACATCACAAAGTATAAAAATAGCAAGTTACATTATTACCTATCTATTACAGATCACATATTACCATCACCAAAGGTTCCCTCACTTCTAGGGGTTCAACAGATGTCATCCTAATCTGGTATTGAAGTGCACGGACTACCCAGAGCTTCTCATCCTAGATTCCAAAAGCTACCACTCCTTAGTCCCTCTCCTGTCCTTCATACTAGTATAACTTGTTGAGTCATAGGCCATATTCTCCAAGCTTTTCAAACCAAGATGTTATCAGTCTGAGACCCCCCCACCATCTGAAGGAGCCAGTTTCATTGATCAAAGGTTCAGAATCAACAACTCAATTCCCTAGACAATGCTGATGGTATCACAGGATTAACAAGACAACAGGTTCCTGGCCATACAATGTATGTGGACAGAGTTCAAACAAACCTATACAAATGGAACTGTAGTTAATGCAGTTAGCATTGTTCTGTCACATTTCACAGTTACATCAAAGCTTCCTACACCAAAAAGGTTTGAAGTCCACATGAATGTTCATAGCTATTTGCATGTAAAATACAAAATGGAGGATGAAGGACAAAATGGAGGGCTACAAATAGCCAATTATTATTGTACCACAATCCACCCTTTTGCTATTTGTAGCCATCATACAACTATTTCATCAAGATACATAAAATTAGCATACAATTTAGGGTTGGAATATGTACTTTGACATATCATGGTTTGATCTTCAAGTTCTATTTATCAACTTCTGAAATATATTACATAAACAACCAAATATCTGTTCCCTATATATATCCATTTGCTATCAACATAAAACCAATCTTGTCAAATCTGGGCTCGAAAAAATAACGAAAAACAAAAAATTCAAAAACCGTTAGATGTTGAATACAAATGTCTCTTCCTGTAAAATTGTTTCTTCTTCTCTTGATCTTCTTTAGATCCTAAACCTATAGGATCTCTGATGCAGGGAAGCAGGGGGATTATTGTGCCCTCACTGCTTTCCCTGGTTAGCCAAAGAACAGACCCTAAGTAGGAATCTGTCCCGCCCATTACATTGGTATCAAACAATCTTCTCCATTCTCCATATCCAGAAGTATCCACAGCTGACTATAGAGCCCCTTTATTCCAATGTAGCAGATGTCTCTGTACAGCATTTTGTTGCCCAAGGCCTTCAGGGAGGAGCTGTGATGCTTCGCCCTCCTTTGACGTCATCTGCTGGCAGTTATTATGCAGAGTATGAGGATCACCCCAGTGGCAATTTAGCAGCAGTCGGGCACACGTGTCAGTTCTTCAGGCTCAGTTGGCTAGTCATAGCATGGACAGATGCAGCATGCACTTAGAGAAGATGAAATTTCAAATCACAATTGAAAAAGTCCAAATGTCCTGGTGGAAATAACTCAGTTCATAAATTTTCTCAGTCCCTAATAAACTTGATCCAAAATAATGCAGTCCATGGCAAATCAAACAAAACAAAAACAAAATCACAATCTGGGGTCTTGTGTGCTTTTCTTCACCCCTTCATAAAAATAGATGAAACAAAAAAATCTGTAGCTCAAAATTATCAATGCAACAATCTCTGCCCAGAGAGACTTGATAAGTTTTCAGCTGTAGCAAATGAATATTTTTAATATTCCTAATCTTCCTACATTATAGCACAAATACCTTCTACATACAGTAGACATATCATTTAAACAAATAAAATAATATCAAATATTGCAAGTAAAATCAATCAAGTAACCATACAATAATCTTCAATTTATCATTATCATCAGCACTATTCTTGGTTTATCACATATGTTATTAAACACTGCAAACCAAGTTAATCAAATATATAACCCAATATTCCTAGATTTGTCATAATCCTCTTCATCAGTAGTTACGTATTTACCACATCCCTTATGAGGAAGAAGAGAAATGACAGCCCAATGACCGCAGGGGTCCTACATATAACAAAGGATTATGGGCCACATTTGTCTCCTTCCTTGATTATCTTTATTCAATGTCTGACATGAACCCAAATTAGCTTTTCTTGAAGTTTTCATTGAGACGGTAGTGGTTAACAGCACTTGAAAGGATTCTTTGCATTTTGATCTGGAAACACGGAGAATACACATTTATGAGTGACAGATGATATAACTCCTGATATAAGGCACTCACATGGGAGGTGAGGCCCTCCTTTTTGGCCTGGAATAAGAATAGGCCTATTACAGCAGCATTACCAAACAAAACCTTCATAGGGACTCAACTTAGTCTTATATTTAGGCGTGGTTCTAACCAAGTAGATGACTAATAAAATGTTTACCTTTTTATTTTATTATTACTTATTACTTCTGGTGTACCCAAATATTCAAAATTACTTTCATAAAACATATTCTTAGGTCATATTTTTGGCGTGTTAAAAATTATTTTTATTTATATTTTATTTCTCAAGCCACGCCTCCAAATAACATGAAAAGAGGTCTATGCAAACCAACAACTCCAAACACCTACCTTTGGTAGCTGTATGCTATCATCCTGCAGTCACTGATACAGATAGTCTGGCTCGCATCGAGAAGGTACCTTGACCAATTGGCCTGGATTGTAACGGGCGCATATTATGCGTCCCTGTACAAACCCTATTGCAGCAGTGTTGAACCCTGGGGTAAGCCAAGCAGAAGACACCATACCACACATTACCTCCTTGGATGAATGGGTTAGCTCAGGGATCAGGTGTGACATCATGGAGTACAGCGTGCCGGGGAGGCACAGGCATTTACCTTTCTGCCAGACCCCAGTAGCATTTCGTTCGCTTTTCCACTCCTCCTTTTTCTTCTTTTGAGGCCTGTTCCTGTAATTCAAGCAACAGAGAAATATCTACACCTGTTTCAGGTGCAAGCAGGTTACCAGCCGTTACCTCATTCAAGGGAAGTCAGGCTGCTGCGGTGCCTGCTCTCTGGTTCCTTCCAGCCTCAGTGGTTGTCTCTGTGGCATAAGCCTGGACTCTGATGATAAGTCACCTGTGCGGAAAGAGCTAAAACCTTGTAGAACAAAGACACTGCTTCTGCGTTCTGGATTGGCTTACTCAAGGACCCCATGAAACTTCCACTGTGCCCCATAAGATGTGAAATCGTGTACGATTCCCAATGTGTACCTTAAGTCGGTGCAGACTCAAACAGTCTTACCTGCAGCCAGCTTACATATTTCAGTGAGCGCCATCACCTCTATTTCCTGAGTAACTGAGTGTCTCAGGAGGGAAAGAGTGGTTTTTGTATAATTACCTCTTTCTGTCGGTTACCACTGCATAGCCTGTTTTGCTTGTCCATTTCCTCAATATTTGGAACCATCTATGGGTAAAACTCAAGATTTACATTAATCATGGCAGTTACAACATTATTGTTAGGACCCCTAGTTTCTCTTTCTTCTGCATTAATCTTCCAACAATCATACAACCATGTGCTTGCTATTGAATGTCATGGTCTGCACCTGCTGCCCCTTCCTCTCAACCTTTCTAAATTCAGTAAAAGACATGAAACATCATTTGGAACGATACCCCTCTTGATTGCGATATGTGAGGGTGCTAGCAGGGCAGTCTCATACATAGCTAGTCTGGAAGCTGAAAGATGTTTAGTTTGTACTCTATGCAGTATTTTATGACCCCTTGAGGAAGCATGATATTACGGGGCCCCACACCATCTCTGGTACCTGTACGAAAACATACTGCAAACAGGAGAGGAAATATTGTTATTACAATCTGCAACCATAACAACTGCACCAATGATGGTAAACTACTGGTTTACTAAGGGACTCGTATCCCTGGATACCATTTGGGATAAACTCAATTACTGGCATCAAAAATGTACTTATTTTTCAAATGTAACGATTTTTCATGTAAAATACTGTTGTTAATTGAAAATGAGATACATTATAAAATAGAACTTTTGCTATTAATTTGACTAAAGTACTTATCAGGTGTCTCAAGTACACAACTATCTCATTTCAGTATCTTAATTCAATAATATTCAAAATAAATACAACTCAATATTTTTAAATTCTCCCCATACTCCATGAACCTATATATATATATATATATATATATATATATAAATATACTGTGGTAACCCTGGACTATTATCTCACACAACTACCCTCAGGAATAAATTAGATGTCCCTCCTTTGGTCACCTACATTTGTTCAAGTGAGAGACTTAACATGGAGTCTAAGAGTGACCTCCCCTCTATACATTACCACAATATACATATATATACCAACAGACACACTTAAATGGAGACACACTTCTCTCCTAGGCTGGTCTGTGTGGAGGGTGGAGCAAAACCTCTTCCTATTGTTCTTCCCTCCCATCTCCTTACATCACCTAGCTCCACCCCCTGTGATCTGGCTCAGCGTTTTGTCTTTCTTGCCTCATTTAGTTTCTAGCCACCGGACAGTATACGCCATATAACACAGTCTAACTCTCATACGGGCCCTTCATTTTATACACACAAATTCACACTCACTGGGGTTTTTAACTCACTCATATACACAGACTGCTAAGTATCTCATGTGAAGTAGAAACTGGGATTGTATTTACTGTTCATAGAACTTCCCATATTGAACAAAGTATATATATAAGAAAACTCTTATGTACCGCGGTTTTTACATATTTTGTTCAGAATAGGCTATCCAATGACAAACACAATACAACTTATGCCCATTTCCATCCACATACTTATATTCACCACTCCAGATAGCAGCTATTATCACCGTTCATTGTTAAACCTTCTACCTTTCCTTAACTCATTGACTTGCTTTTTCCTTCACCCATTTTTGTGTGTCCAGTTATGTTTTTACAAACAAAACATCATCTCATTGAATTTGCTTGCGAGTCTTTGATTTTTCTCACACCTCACGACGCAGGTTTGGCTTATCTCACTAATAAGCACTTACAGTTTCGACCCTGCTCTTTTATGTCGTAATTAGAAAAATCCTATTATTATTGAGATTCTCTACTCCCGCACCTCATGGCGCAGATCTGTACTTTTGGCACCACATTGTGGAACCTCAACAGCCTGCTTGGCCTGCCATAATCGGAGGAGACTTCTCTGGCGCGCCCACATCTACCATCAGACAGGCCTCTCTGCTGTCTGGTATCAATTACTCCAAGCCAAAATCCTTTGAGTTGATGTATGCCAACATGGCAAATGCAAGCACTCCATGTGCGCCCCTCCCCCCACATAACAAAGGGAGACCTCTTCAGCCACATGTTGCACAATGGACACTCTCTGACCGCATGGACACACGACTCTGTTATTAATCACTACTATAACCTTCAGCTAAAATTGCTTATATCAACTTTCCTTTTTGCTTTCTTTTAACAAGTTATCCTACACATTCTTTGTTCCTTATTAACCTGCACAGTCTGTTCACACCATTCACTTCTACAGAGAATATATAAACCCCCATAGCTCACACCTTCTTTCACTCAGGACATTTTCTTCACAGACAAACATAAAAACAACACAGTATATCTATTTCATAGTTCTTTAGATACAGACTTATCATATTTCAACTCACCCGGCCTGGGGCGGATCATAGCAGAGAGGGAGAGATGGGACAGGTACAAGAATAACTTATTACCTTGTTTGAGCTCATTATCTGTCCGTCTCTGCTTCGAAGTCCCCTTGTGTCCGGATAACGATGAAATATCTTCATATCTCTGTATCTTCATTATCCCAGCGGTGCCTCCAAATTTGTTAGCGCAAAACTCGCTATCTTAGATATACTGTGCGTTTCCAAATTAAGATAATATGTACAGGCCTGGAGAGCCTTTCAAAGAAACACACGGCTACATCATGTGCCCCAAAAAAAAGCAAAACTCTTCTTTATTCAGCGCGGGTCAAAACTTAAATCATTTCCAACACAGGAAGTCAGGCAATTTAGCAGTTACAGTGAGCTGATAGGCTACTTCTCAGAGGGAGGTATTTGTGAGGTAGCTTGTGATCTCATCCATCTGGGAGGAACTTCAGTGAGCACGCTCAGTTCATTCTTGAATTTAGCTTCATGAGAGAAACATCCTGTGTTTCTCCTCTCTGTTGTCCAAGACAAAGCACTCCTAGATAGCTTTCTGCCAGTTAGAACCGGTTTTTCCAGTTCTTGAGCACACGGCACTAGCTGTGGAGGTGGGGGGGGGGGGCGATGTTCCTTCTCCCAGAGGTTTAAAACATTATAGAAAATACATTATATTCACAGTTGATAACAGAAAATATATACAAAATGGTGAACATATAGGATATCTCCCACAGTTCAAAATAGGAAAAACTAATGGGTCTCAACTCGATTATTCAATTCTATGCGCAAAAGAATTAGCGTCAAAGTTTTCCGTACGGAATGTATTTTTCTCACTTTCCAGTGTCATAGAAACGTGAAATTTGGCACGAGCATTGATTATGTCATAAATAGGAAAAGCTAATGGGTCCTAACTCGATTATTCAATTCTATGTGCAAAAGAATTAGCGTCAAAATTTTACGTATGGAATGTATTTTTCTCACTTTCCAGTGTCATAGAAACGTGAAATTTGGCACGAGCATTGATTATGTCATAAATAGGAAAAGCTGATGGGTCCCAACTCCGTTATTTAATTCTAGGCACTAAAGAATTAGCGCCCAAGTTTTACGTACGGAATGTAATTTTCTCACATAGAAACTTAAAATTTGGCACGGGCATTGATTATGTCATAAATAGGAAAAGCTAATTGGTCCTAACTCAATTATTCAATTCTATGTGCAAAAGAATTAGCGTCAAAATTTTACGTACGGAATCCAATTTTCTCACATAGAAACTTGAAATTTGGCACGAGCATTGATTATGTCATAAATAGGAAAAGCTAATGGGTCCCAACTCCGTTATTTACTTCTAGGCACTAAAGAATTAGCGTCCAAGTTTTACGTACGGAATGTAATTTTCTCAAATAGAAACTTAAAATTTGGCACTGGCATTGATTATGTCATAAATAGGAAAAGCTAATGGGTCCCAACTCGATTTTTCAATTCTATGTGCAAAAGAATTAGCCTCCAAATTTTACATACAGAATCCAATTTTCTCACATAGAAACTTGAAATTTGGCATGAGCATTGATTATGTCAGAAATAGGAAAAGCTAATGGGTCCCAACTCCGTTATTTAATTCTATGCGCAAAAGAATTAGCGTCCAAATGTTACGTACGGAATGTAATTTTCTCACATAGAAACTTAAAATTTGGCACGGGCATTGATTATGTCATAAATAAGAAAAGCTAATGGGTCCTAACTCGATTATTCAATTCTATGTGCAAAAGAATTAGCCGTCAAATTTTATGTACGGAATCCAATTTTCTCACACAGAAACTTGAAATTTGGCACGAGCATTGATTATGTCATAAATAGGAAAAGCTAATGGGTCCCAACTCGATTATTCAATTCTATGTGCCAAAGAATTAGCCTCCAAATTTTATGTACGGAATCCAATTTTCTCACATAGAAACTTGAAATTTGGCACGAGCATTGATTATGTCATAAATAGGAAAAGCTAATGGGTCCCAACTCGATTATTCAATTCTATGCGCAAAAGAATTAGCGTCCAAATTTTACGTACACAATCCAATTTTCTCACATAGAAACGTAAAGTTTGGCATGGGCATTGAATATGTTCTAAATAGGAAAAACTAATGGGTCCCAACTCGATTATTCAATTCTATGCGCAAAAGAATTAGCGTCAAAATTTAAGGTACGGAATGTATTTTTCTCACTTTCCAGTGTCATAGAAACGTGAAATTTGGCACGAGCATTGATTATGTCATAAATAGGAAAAGCTAATGGGTCCAACTCGATTATTCAATTCTATGTGCAAAAGAATTAGCCTCCAAATTTTACGTACAGAATCCAATTTTCTCACATAGAAACTTGAAATTTGGCACGAGCATTGATTATGTCATAAATAGGAAAAGCTAATGGGTCCCAACTCGATTATTCAATTCTATGCGCAAAAGAATTAGCGTCCAAATTTTACGTATAGAATCCAATTTTCTCACATAGAAACTTAAAATTTGGCACGGGCATTGTATATGTTCAAAATAGGAAAAACTAATGGGTCTCAACTCGATTATTCAATTCTATGCGCAAAAGAATTAGCGTCAAAATTTTCCGTACGGAATGTATTTTTCTCACTTTCCAGTGTCATAGAAATGTGAAATTTGGCACGAGCATTGATTATGTCATAAATAGGAAAAGCTAATGGGTCCTAACTCGATTATTCAATTCTATGTGCAAAAGAATTAGCGTCAAAATTTTACGTATGGAATGTATTTTTCTCACTTTCCAGTGTCATAGAAACGTGAAATTTGGCACGAGCATTGATTATGTCATAAATAGGAAAAGCTGATGGGTTCCAACTCCGTTATTTAATTCTAGGCACTAAAGAATTAGCGTCCAAGTTTTACGTACGGAATGTAATTTTCTCAAATAGAAACTTAAAATTTGGCACGGGCATTGATTATGTCATAAATAGGAAAAGCTAATGGGTCCCAACTCGATTTTTCAATTCTATGTGCAAAAGAATTAGCCTCCAAATTTTACATACAGAATCCAATTTTCTCACATAGAAACTTGAAATTTGGCATGAGCATTGATTATGTCAGAAATAGGAAAAGCTAATGGGTCCCAACTCCGTTATTTAATTCTATGCGCAAAAGAATTAGCGTCCAAATGTTACGTACGGAATGTAATTTTCTCACATAGAAACTTAAAATTTGGCACGGGCATTGATTATGTCATAAATAAGAAAAGCTAATGGGTCCTAACTCGATTATTCAATTCTATGTGCAAAAGAATTAGCCGTCAAATTTTACGTACGGAATCCAATTTTCTCACATAGAAACTTGAAATTTGGCACGAGCATTGATTATGTCATAAATAGGAAAAGCTAATGGGTCCCAACTCGATTATTCAATTCTATGTGCAAAAGAATTAGCCTCCAAATTTTATGTACGGAATCCAATTTTCTCACATAGAAACTTGAAATTTGGCACGAGCATTGATTATGTCATAAATAGGAAAAGCTAATGGGTCCCAACTCGATTATTCAATTCTATGCGCAAAAGAATTAGCGTCCAAATTTTACGTACACAATCCAATTTTCTCACATAGAAACGTAAAATTTGGCATGGGCATTGAATATGTTCTAAATAGGAAAAACTAATGGGTCCCAACTCGATTATTCAATTCTATGCGCAAAAGAATTAGCGTCAAAATTTAACGTACGGAATGTATTTTTCTCACTTTCCAGTGTCATAGAAACGTGAAATTTGGCACGAGCATTGATTATGTCATAAATAGGAAAAGCTAATGGGTCCAACTCGATTATTCAATTCTATGTGCAAAAGAATTAGCCTCCAAATTTTACGTACAGAATCCAATTTTCTCACATAGAAACTTGAAATTTGGCACGAGCATTGATTATGTCATAAATAGGAAAAGCTAATGGGTCCCAACTCGATTATTCAATTCTATGCGCAAAAGAATTAGCGTCCAAATTTTACGTATAGAATCCAATTTTCTCACATAGAAACTTAAAATTTGGCACGGGCATTGTATATGTTCATGTTAGCGCAAAATTCGCTATCTTAGATATACTGTGCGTTTCCAAATTAAGATAATATGTACAGGCCTGGAGAGCCTTTCAAAGAAACACACGGCTACATCATGTGCCCCAAAAAAAGCAAAACTCTTCTTTATTCAGCGCGGGTCAAAACTTAAATCATTTCCAACACAGGAAGTCAGGCAATTTAGCAGTTACAGTGAGCTGATAGGCTACTTCTCAGAGGGAGGTATTTGTGAGGTAGCTTGTGATCTCATCCATCTGGGAGGAACTTCAGTGAGCACGCTCAGTTCATTCTTGAATTTAGCTTCATGAGAGAAACATCCTGTGTTTCTCCTCTCTGTTGTCCAAGACAAAGCACTCCTAGATAGCTTTCTGCCAGTTAGAACCGGTTTTTCCAGTTCTTGAGCACACGGCACTAGCTGTGGAGGTGGGGGGGGCGATGTTCCTTCTCCCAGAGGTTTAAAACATTATAGAAAATACATTATATTCACAGTTGATAACAGAAAATATATACAAAATGGTGAACATATAGGATATCTCCCACAATTCCCTCCTTTGTTGTGCGTATTTTCATTCTCCTGGATGGTTTTTCCTTCCTATTTGTGTTCTCGGGCCTTTCCCTACCACCTACAGGGGACCCTAGCTGTCACCTCCGCCATGTGGCTGCCTCCTGCCTTATCCCTTCCTGCTGCTGGGTGATATCCAGGATAAGGAAAATACCACACAACACGTTTCAGTTTCCCAACGGTATTTTAGGTAGATGGCTCCTGAAAGATTGATCTTTATTTCACGTTTTCTGCATAAGCCACCTTGTTCATAGTTTAAATGACATACAACATGTTGAATGTGACTGGCTTTCCAAGTGTGATCTCAGGTTATATTGTTTGTTACATGTTAACATTGGTCTGATTACACAATATGGCTGAAACATTGGTACACTTACTGCTACCTTATTGCATCTGTTGACATTTTTTTTATTGTACTATTGCGGATTTTCTTAAAACAGCGACATTTTTACACTATGCCAGATTATCACAATCTTCTTTTTAAAAACAAACTAGTATATTACTCTCTGCGTAATCCTGTTTCCAGCGCCATTTATGTATTGCTGCAAGGAGCAAGACTTAAGTTCAGATTACGCTTTTAAGAGAGTAAGACACTATTAAAGGTTTAACGATAAGAATTTATTAAAACCAAAATGATAATTGAGCATAGTGAATAATTGTCCTACATTTGTAAACTATCAGATCTATATACAAAACATAAAGGTTGCAGATGTCACATCACAAAGTATAAAAATAGCAAGTTACATTATTACCTATCTATTACAGATCACATATTACCATCACCAAAGGTTCCCTCACTTCTAGGGGTTCAACAGATGTCATCCTAATCTGGTATTGAAGTGTACGGACTACCCAGAGCTTCTCATCCTAGATTCCAAAAGCTACCACTCCTTAGTCCCTCTCCTGTCCTTCATACTAGTATAACTTGTTGAGTCATAGGCCATATTCTCCAAGCTTTTCAAACCAAGATGTTATCAGTCTGAGACCCCCCCACCATCTGAAGGAGCCAGTTTCATTGATCAAAGGTTCAGAATCAACAACTCAATTCCCTAGACAATGCTGATGGTATCACAGGATTAACAAGACAACAGGTTCCTGGCCATACAATGTATGTGGACAGAGTTCAAACAAACCTATACAAATGGAACTGTAGTTAATGCAGTTAGCATTGTTCTGTCACATTTCACAGTTACATCAAAGCTTCCTACACCAAAAAGGTTTGAAGTCCACATGAATGTTCATAGCTATTTGCATGTAAAATACAAAATGGAGGATGAAGGACAAAATGGAGGGCTACAAATAGCCAATTATTATTGTACCACAATCCACCCTTTTGCTATTTGTAGCCATCATACAACTATTTCATCAAGATACATAAAATTAGCATACAATTTAGGGTTGGAATATGTACTTTGACATATCATGGTTTGATCTTCAAGTTCTATTTATCAACTTCTGAAATATATTACATAAACAACCAAATATCTGTTCCCTATATATATCCATTTGCTATCAACATAAAACCAATCTTGTCAAATCTGGGCTCGAAAAAATAACGAAAAACAAAAAATTCAAAAACCGTTAGATGTTGAATACAAATGTCTCTTCCTGTAAAATTGTTTCTTCTTCTCTTGATCTTCTTTAGATCCTAAACCTATAGGATCTCTGATGCAGGGAAGCAGGGGGATTATTGTGCCCTCACTGCTTTCCCTGGTTAGCCAAAGAACAGACCCTAAGTAGGAATCTGTCCCGCCCATTACATTGGTATCAAACAATCTTCTCCATTCTCCATATCCAGAAGTATCCACAGCTGACTATAGAGCCCCTTTATTCCAATGTAGCAGATGTCTCTGTACAGCATTTTGTTGCCCAAGGCCTTCAGGGAGGAGCTGTGATGCTTCGCCCTCCTTTGACGTCATCTGCTGGCAGTTATTATGCAGAGTATGAGGATCACCCCAGTGGCAATTTAGCAGCAGTCGGGCACACGTGTCAGTTCTTCAGGCTCAGTTGGCTAGTCATAGCATGGACAGATGCAGCATGCACTTAGAGAAGATGAAATTTCAAATCACAATTGAAAAAGTCCAAATGTCCTGGTGGAAATAACTCAGTTCATAAATTTTCTCAGTCCCTAATAAACTTGATCCAAAATAATGCAGTCCATGGCAAATCAAACAAAACAAAAACAAAATCACAATCTGGGGTCTTGTGTGCTTTTCTTCACCCCTTCATAAAAATAGATGAAACAAAAAAATCTGTAGCTCAAAATTATCAATGCAACAATCTCTGCCCAGAGAGACTTGATAAGTTTTCAGCTGTAGCAAATGAATATTTTTAATATTCCTAATCTTCCTACATTATAGCACAAATACCTTCTACATACAGTAGACATATCATTTAAACAAATAAAATAATATCAAATATTGCAAGTAAAATCAATCAAGTAACCATACAATAATCTTCAATTTATCATTATCATCAGCACTATTCTTGGTTTATCACATATGTTATTAAACACTGCAAACCAAGTTAATCAAATATATAACCCAATATTCCTAGATTTGTCATAATCCTCTTCATCAGTAGTTACGTATTTACCACATCCCTTATGAGGAAGAAGAGAAATGACAGCCCAATGACCGCAGGGGTCCTACATATAACAAAGGATTATGGGCCACATTTGTCTCCTTCCTTGATTATCTTTATTCAATGTCTGACATGAACCCAAATTAGCTTTTCTTGAAGTTTTCATTGAGACGGTAGTGGTTAACAGCACTTGAAAGGATTCTTTGCATTTTGATCTGGAAACACGGAGAATACACATTTATGAGTGACAGATGATATAACTCCTGATATAAGGCACTCACATGGGAGGTGAGGCCCTCCTTTTTGGCCTGGAATAAGAATAGGCCTATTACAGCAGCATTACCAAACAAAACCTTCATAGGGACTCAACTTAGTCTTATATTTAGGCGTGGTTCTAACCAAGTAGATGACTAATAAAATGTTTACCTTTTTATTTTATTATTACTTATTACTTCTGGTGTACCCAAATATTCAAAATTACTTTCATAAAACATATTCTTAGGTCATATTTTTGGCGTGTTAAAAATTATTTTTATTTATATTTTATTTCTCAAGCCACGCCTCCAAATAACATGAAAAGAGGTCTATGCAAACCAACAACTCCAAACACCTACCTTTGGTAGCTGTATGCTATCATCCTGCAGTCACTGATACAGATAGTCTGGCTCGCATCGAGAAGGTACCTTGACCAATTGGCCTGGATTGTAACGGGCGCATATTATGCGTCCCTGTACAAACCCTATTGCAGCAGTGTTGAACCCTGGGGTAAGCCAAGCAGAAGACACCATACCACACATTACCTCCTTGGATGAATGGGTTAGCTCAGGGATCAGGTGTGACATCATGGAGTACAGCGTGCCGGGGAGGCACAGGCATTTACCTTTCTGCCAGACCCCAGTAGCATTTCGTTCGCTTTTCCACTCCTCCTTTTTCTTCTTTTGAGGCCTGTTCCTGTAATTCAAGCAACAGAGAAATATCTACACCTGTTTCAGGTGCAAGCAGGTTACCAGCCGTTACCTCATTCAAGGGAAGTCAGGCTGCTGCGGTGCCTGCTCTCTGGTTCCTTCCAGCCTCAGTGGTTGTCTCTGTGGCATAAGCCTGGACTCTGATGATAAGTCACCTGTGCGGAAAGAGCTAAAACCTTGTAGAACAAAGACACTGCTTCTGCGTTCTGGATTGGCTTACTCAAGGACCCCATGAAACTTCCACTGTGCCCCATAAGATGTGAAATCGTGTACGATTCCCAATGTGTACCTTAAGTCGGTGCAGACTCAAACAGTCTTACCTGCAGCCAGCTTACATATTTCAGTGAGCGCCATCACCTCTATTTCCTGAGTAACTGAGTGTCTCAGGAGGGAAAGAGTGGTTTTTGTATAATTACCTCTTTCTGTCGGTTACCACTGCATAGCCTGTTTTGCTTGTCCATTTCCTCAATATTTGGAACCATCTATGGGTAAAACTCAAGATTTACATTAATCATGGCAGTTACAACATTATTGTTAGGACCCCTAGTTTCTCTTTCTTCTGCATTAATCTTCCAACAATCATACAACCATGTGCTTGCTATTGAATGTCATGGTCTGCACCTGCTGCCCCTTCCTCTCAACCTTTCTAAATTCAGTAAAAGACATGAAACATCATTTGGAACGATACCCCTCTTGATTGCGATATGTGAGGGTGCTAGCAGGGCAGTCTCATACATAGCTAGTCTGGAAGCTGAAAGATGTTTAGTTTGTACTCTATGCAGTATTTTATGACCCCTTGAGGAAGCATGATATTAAGGGGCCCCACACCATCTCTGGTACCTGTACGAAAACATACTGCAAACAGGAGAGGAAATATTGTTATTACAATCTGCAACCATAACAACTGCACCAATGATGGTAAACTACTGGTTTACTAAGGGACTCGTATCCCTGGATACCATTTGGGATAAACTCAATTACTGGCATCAAAAATGTACTTATTTTTCAAATGTAACGATTTTTCATGTAAAATACTGTTGTTAATTGAAAATGAGATACATTATAAAATAGAACTTTTGCTATTAATTTGACTAAAGTACTTATCAGGTGTCTCAAGTACACAACTATCTCATTTCAGTATCTTAATTCAATAATATTCAAAATAAATACAACTCAATATTTTTAAATTCTCCCCATACTCCATGAACCTATATATATATATATATATATATATATATAAATATACTGTGGTAACCCTGGACTATTATCTCACACAACTACCCTCAGGAATAAATTAGATGTCCCTCCTTTGGTCACCTACATTTGTTCAAGTGAGAGACTTAACATGGAGTCTAAGAGTGACCTCCCCTCTATACATTACCACAATATACATATATATACCAACAGACACACTTAAATGGAGACACACTTCTCTCCTAGGCTGGTCTGTGTGGAGGGTGGAGCAAAACCTCTTCCTATTGTTCTTCCCTCCCATCTCCTTACATCACCTAGCTCCACCCCCTGTGATCTGGCTCAGCGTTTTGTCTTTCTTGCCTCATTTAGTTTCTAGCCACCGGACAGTATACGCCATATAACACAGTCTAACTCTCATACGGGCCCTTCATTTTATACACACAAATTCACACTCACTGGGGTTTTTAACTCACTCATATACACAGACTGCTAAGTATCTCATGTGAAGTAGAAACTGGGATTGTATTTACTGTTCATAGAACTTCCCATATTGAACAAAGTATATATATATAAGAAAACTCTTATGTACCGCGGTTTTTACATATTTTGTTCAGAATAGGCTATCCAATGACAAACACAATACAACTTATGCCCATTTCCATCCACATACTTATATTCACCACTCCAGATAGCAGCTATTATCACCGTTCATTGTTAAACCTTCTACCTTTCCTTAACTCATTGACTTGCTTTTTCCTTCACCCATTTTTGTGTGTCCAGTTATGTTTTTACAAACAAAACATCATCTCATTGAATTTGCTTGCGAGTCTTTGATTTTTCTCACACCTCACGACGCAGGTTTGGCTTATCTCACTAATAAGCACTTACAGTTTCGACCCTGCTCTTTTATGTCGTAATTAGAAAAATCCTATTATTATTGAGATTCTCTACTCCCGCACCTCATGGCGCAGATCTGTACTTTTGGCACCACATTGTGGAACCTCAACAGCCTGCTTGGCCTGCCATAATCGGAGGAGACTTCTCTGGCGCTCCCACATCTACCATCAGACAGGCCTCTCTGCTGTCTGGTATCAATTACTCCAAGCCAAAATCCTTTGAGTTGATGTATGCCAACATGGCAAATGCAAGCACTCCATGTGCGCCCCTCCCCCCACATAACAAAGGGAGACCTCTTCAGCCACATGTTGCACAATGGACACTCTCTGACCGCATGGACACACAACTCTGTTATTAATCACTACTATAACCTTCAGCTAAAATTGCTTATATCAACTTTCCTTTTTGCTTTCTTTTAACAAGTTATCCTACACATTCTTTGTTCCTTATTAACCTGCACAGTCTGTTCACACCATTCACTTCTACAGAGAATATATAAACCCCCATAGCTCACACCTTCTTTCACTCAGGACATTTTCTTCACAGACAAACATAAAAACAACACAGTATATCTATTTCATAGTTCTTTAGATACAGACTTATCATATTTCAACTCACCCGGCCTGGGGCCGATCATAGCAGAGAGGGAGAGATGGGACAGGTACAAGAATAACTTATTACCTTGTTTGAGCTCATTATCTGTCCGTCTCTGCTTCGAAGTCCCCTTGTGTCCGGATAACGATGAAATATCTTCATATCTCTGTATCTTCATTATCCCAGCGGTGCCTCCAAATTTGTTAGCGCAAAACTCGCTATCTTAGATATACTGTGCGTTTCCAAATTAAGATAATATGTACAGGCCTGGAGAGCCTTTCAAAGAAACACACGGCTACATCATGTGCCCCAAAAAAAGCAAAACTCTTCTTTATTCAGCGCGGGTCAAAACTTAAATCATTTCCAACACAGGAAGTCAGGCAATTTAGCAGTTACAGTGAGCTGATAGGCTACTTCTCAGAGGGAGGTATTTGTGAGGTAGCTTGTGATCTCATCCATCTGGGAGGAACTTCAGTGAGCACGCTCAGTTCATTCTTGAATTTAGCTTCATGAGAGAAACATCCTGTGTTTCTCCTCTCTGTTGTCCAAGACAAAGCACTCCTAGATAGCTTTCTGCCAGTTAGAACCGCTTTTTCCAGTTCTTGAGCACACGGCACTAGCTGTGGAGGTGGGGGGGGGGCGATGTTCCTTCTCCCAGAGGTTTAAAACATTATAGAAAATACATTATATTCACAGTTGATAACAGAAAATATATACAAAATGGTGAACATATAGGATATCTCCCACAGTTCAAAATAGGAAAAACTAATGGGTCTCAACTCGATTATTCAATTCTATGCGCAAAAGAATTAGCGTCAAAGTTTTCCGTACGGAATGTATTTTTCTCACTTTCCAGTGTCATAGAAACGTGAAATTTGGCACGAGCATTGATTATGTCATAAATAGGAAAAGCTAATGGGTCCTAACTCGATTATTCAATTCTATGTGCAAAAGAATTAGCGTCAAAATTTTACGTATGGAATGTATTTTTCTCACTTTCCAGTGTCATAGAAACGTGAAATTTGGCACGAGCATTGATTATGTCATAAATAGGAAAAGCTGATGGGTCCCAACTCCGTTATTTAATTCTAGGCACTAAAGAATTAGCGCCCAAGTTTTACGTACGGAATGTAATTTTCTCACATAGAAACTTAAAATTTGGCACGGGCATTGATTATGTCATAAATAGGAAAAGCTAATTGGTCCTAACTCAATTATTCAATTCTATGTGCAAAAGAATTAGCGTCAAAATTTTACGTACGGAATCCAATTTTCTCACATAGAAACTTGAAATTTGGCACGAGCATTGATTATGTCATAAATAGGAAAAGCTAATGGGTCCCAACTCCGTTATTTAATTCTAGGCACTAAAGAATTAGCGTCCAAGTTTTACGTACGGAATGTAATTTTCTCAAATAGAAACTTAAAATTTGGCACGGGCATTGATTATGTCATAAATAGGAAAAGCTAATGGGTCCCAACTCGATTTTTCAATTCTATGTGCAAAAGAATTAGCCTCCAAATTTTACATACAGAATCCAATTTTCTCACATAGAAACTTGAAATTTGGCATGAGCATTGATTATGTCAGAAATAGGAAAAGCTAATGGGTCCCAACTCCGTTATTTAATTCTATGCGCAAAAGAATTAGCGTCCAAATGTTACGTACGGAATGTAATTTTCTCACATAGAAACTTAAAATTTGGCACGGGCATTGATTATGTCATAAATAAGAAAAGCTAATGGGTCCTAACTCGATTATTCAATTCTATGTGCAAAAGAATTAGCCGTCAAATTTTACGTACGGAATCCAATTTTCTCACATAGAAACTTGAAATTTGGCACGAGCATTGATTATGTCATAAATAGGAAAAGCTAATGGGTCCCAACTCGATTATTCAATTCTATGTGCAAAAGAATTAGCCTCCAAATTTTATGTACGGAATCCAATTTTCTCACATAGAAACTTGAAATTTGGCACGAGCATTGATTATGTCATAAATAGGAAAAGCTAATGGGTCCCAACTCGATTATTCAATTCTATGCGCAAAAGAATTAGCGTCCAAATTTTACGTACACAATCCAATTTTCTCACATAGAAACGTAAAATTTGGCATGGGCATTGAATATGTTCTAAATAGGAAAAACTAATGGGTCCCAACTCGATTATTCAATTCTATGCGCAAAAGAATTAGCGTCAAAATTTAACGTACGGAATGTATTTTTCTCACTTTCCAGTGTCATAGAAACGTGAAATTTGGCACGAGCATTGATTATGTCATAAATAGGAAAAGCTAATGGGTCCCAACTCCGTTATTTAATTCTATGCGCAAAAGAATTAGCGTCCAAATGTTACGTACGGAATCCAATTTTCTCAATTAGAAACTTAAAATTTGGCACGGGCATTGATTATGTCATAAATAAGAAAAGCTAATGGGTCCCAACTCGATTTTTCAATTCTATGTGCAAAAGAATTAGCCTCCAAATTTTACATACAGAATCCAATTTTCTCACATAGAAACTTGAAATTTGGCATGAGCATTGATTATGTCATAAATAGGAAAAGCTAATGGGTCCCAACTCCGTTATTTAATTCTATGCGCAAAAGAATTAGCGTCCAAATGTTACGTACGGAATGTAATTTTCTCACATAGAAACTTAAAATTTGGCACGGGCATTGATTATGTCATAAATAAGAAAAGCTAATGGGTCCTAACTCGATTATTCAATTCTATGTGCAAAAGAATTAGCCGTCAAATTTTACGTACGGAATCCAATTTTCTCACATAGAAACTTGAAATTTGGCACGAGCATTGATTATGTCATAAATAGGAAAAGCTAATGGGTCCCAACTCGATTATTCAATTCTATGCGCAAAAGAATTAGCGTCCAAATTTTACGTATAGAATCCAATTTTCTCACATAGAAACTTACAATTTGGCACGGGCATTGTATATGTTCAAAATAGGAAAAACTAATGGGTCTCAACTCGATTATTCAATTCTATGCGCAAAAGAATTAGCGTCAAAATTTTCTGTACGGAATGTATTTTTCTCACTTTCCAGGGTCATAGAAACGTGAAATTTGGCACGAGCATTGATTATGTCATAAATAGGAAAAGCTAATGGGTCCTAACTCGATTATTCAATTCTATGTGCAAAAGAATTAGCGTCAAAATTTTACGTATGGAATGTATTTTTCTCACTTTCCAGTGTCACAGAAACGTGAAATTTGGCACGAGCATTGATTATGTCATAAATAGGAAAAGCTAATGGGTCCCAACTCGATTATTTAATTCTATGTGCAAAAGAATTAGCTTCCAAATTTTACGTACGGAATCCAATTTTCTCACATAGAAACTTGAAATTTGGCACGAGAATTGATTATGTCATAAATAGGAAAAGCTAAAGGGTCCCAACTCCGTTATTTAATTCTAGGCACTAAAGAATTAGCGTCCAAGTTTTACGTACGGAATGTAATTTTCTCACATAGAAACTTAAAATTTGGCATGGGCATTGATTATGTCATAAATAGGAAAAGCTAATGGGTCCTAACTAGATTGTTCAATTATATGTGCAAAATAAATAGCGTCTAAATTTTACATACAGAATCCAATTTTCTCACATAGAAACTTGAAATTTGGCACGAGCATTGATTATGTCATAAATAGGAAAAGCTAATAGGTCCTAACTCCGTTATTTAATTCTATGCGCAAAAGAATTAGCGTCCAAATGTTACGTACGGAATGTTATTTTCTCACATAGAAACTTAAAATTTGGCACGGGCATTGATTATGTCATAAATAAGAAAAGCTAATGGGTCCTAACTCGATTATTCAATTCTATGTGCAAAAGAATTAGCCTTCAAATTTTACGTACGGAATCCAATTTTCTCACGTAGAAACTTGAAATTTGGCACGAGCATTGATTATGTCATAAATAGGAAAAGCTAATGGGTCCCAACTCGATTATTCAATTCTATGTGCAAAAGAATTAGCCTCCAAATTTTACGTACGGAATCCAATTTTCTCACATAGAAACTTAAAATTTGGCACGAGCATTGACTATGTCATAAATAGGAAAAGCTAATGGGTCCCAACTCGATTATTCAATTCTATGTGCAAAAGAATTAGCCTCCAAATTTTACGTACGGAATGTATTTTACTCACTTTCCAGTGTCATAGAAACGTGAAATTTGGCACGAGCATTGATTATGTCATAAATAGGAAAAGCTAATGGGTCCCAACTCGATTATTCAATTCTATGCGCAAAATAATTAGCGTCCAAATTTTACGTATAGAATCCAATTTTCTCACATAGAAACTTAAAATTTGGCACGGGCATTGTATATGTTCAAAATAGGAAAAACTAATGGGTCTCAACTCGATTATTCAATTCTATGCGCAAAAGAATTAGCGTCAAAATTTTCCGTACGGAATGTATTTTTCTCACTTTCCAGGGTCATAGAAACGTGAAATTTGGCACGAGCATTGATTATGTCATAAATAGGAAAAGCTAATGGGTCCTAACTCGATTATTCAATTCTATGTGCAAAAGAATTAGCGTCAAAATTTTACGTATGGAATGTATTTTTCTCACTTTCCAGTGTCACAGAAACGTGAAATTTGGCACGAGCATTGATTATGTCATAAATAGGAAAAGCTAATGGGTCCCAACTCGATTATTTAATTCTATGTGCAAAAGAATTAGCCTCCAAATTTTACGTACGGAATCCAATTTTCTCACATAGAAACTTGAAATTTGGCACAAGCATTGATTATGTCATAAATAGGAAAAGCTAATGGGTCCCAACTCGATTATTCAATTCTATGCGCAAAAGAATTAGCGTCCAAATTTAACGTACGGAATGTATTTTTCTCACTTTCCAGTGTCATAGAAACGTGAAATTTGGCACGAGCATTGATTATGTCATAAATAGGAAAAGCTAATGGGTCCAACTCGATTATTCAATTCTATGTGCAAAAGAATTAGCCTCCAAATTTTACGTACAGAATCCAATTTTCTCACATAGAAACTTGAAATTTGGCACGAGCATTGATTATGTCATAAATAGGAAAAGCTAATGGGTCCCAACTCGATTATTCAATTCTATGCGCAAAAGAATTAGCGTCCAAATTTTACGTAGAGAATCCAATTTTCTCACATAGAAACTTAAAATTTGGCACGGGCATTGTATATGTTCAAAATAGGAAAAACTAATGGGTCTCAACTCGATTATTCAATTCTATGCGCAAAAGAATTAGCGTCAAAATTTTCCGTACGGAATGTATTTTTCTCACTTTCCAGTGTCATAGAAACGTGAAATTTGGCACGAGCATTGATTATGTCATAAATAGGAAAAGCTAATGGGTCCTAACTCGATTATTCAATTCTATGTGCAAAAGAATTAGCGTCAAAATTTTACGTATGGAATGTATTTTTCTCACTTTCCAGTGTCATAGAAACGTGAAATTTGGCACGAGCATTGATTATGTCATAAATAGGAAAAGCTGATGGGTCCCAACTCCGTTATTTAATTCTAGGCACTAAAGAATTAGCGCCCAAGTTTTACGTACGGAATGTAATTTTCTCACATAGAAATTTAACATTTGGCACGGGCATTGATTATGTCATAAATAGGAAAAGCTAATTGGTCCTAACTCAATTATTCAATTCTATGTGCAAAAGAATTAGCGTCAAAATTTTACGTACGGAATCCAATTTTCTCACATAGAAACTTGAAATTTGGCACGAGCATTGATTATGTCATAAATAGGAAAAGCTAATGGGTCCCAACTCTGTTATTTAATTCTAGGCACTAAAGAATTAGCGTCCAAGTTTTACGTACGGAATGTAATTTTCTCAAATAGAAACTTAAAATTTGGCACGGGCATTGATTATGTCATAAATAGGAAAAGCTAATGGGTCCCAACTCGATTATTCAATTCTATGTGCAAAAGAATTAGCCTCCAAATTTTATGTACGGAATCCAATTTTCTCACATAGAAACTTGAAATTTGGCACGAGCATTGATTATGTCATAAATAGGAAAAGCTAATGGGTCCCAACTCGATTATTCAAGTCTATGCGCAAAAGAATTAGCGTCCAAATTTTACGTACACAATCCAATTTTCTCACATAGAAACGTAAAATTTGGCATGGGCATTGAATATGTTCTAAATAGGAAAAACTAATGGGTCCCAACTCGATTATTCAATTCTATGCGCAAAAGAATTAGCGTCAAAATTTAACGTACGGAATGTATTTTTCTCACTTTCCAGTGTCATAGAAACGTGAAATTTGGCACGAGCATTGATTATGTCATAAATAGGAAAAGCTAATGGGTCCCAACTCCGTTATTTAATTCTATGCGCAAAAGAATTAGCGTCCAAATGTTACGTACGGAATGTAATTTTCTCACATAGAAACTTGAAATTTGGCATGAGCATTGATTATGTCATAAATAGGAAAAGCTAATGGGTCCCAACTCGATTATTCAATTCTATGCGCAAAAGAATTAGCGTCCAAATTTTACGTATAGAATCCAATTTTCTCACATAGAAACTTAAAATTTGGCACGGGCATTGTATATGTTCAAAATAGGAAAAACTAATGGGTCTCAACTCGATTATTCAATTCTATGTGCAAAAGAATTAGCGTCAAAATTTTACGTACGGAATGTATGTTTCTCACTTTCCAGGGTCATAGAAACGTGAAATTTGGCACGAGCATTGATTATGTCATAAATAGGAAAAGCTAATGGGTCCTAACTCGATTATTCAATTCTATGTGCAAAAGAATTAGCGTCAAAATTTTACGTATGGAATGTATTTTTCTCACTTTCCAGTGTCACAGAAACGTGAAATTTGGCACGAGCATTGATTATGTCATAAATAGGAAAAGCTAATGGGTCCCAACTCGATTATTCAATTCTATGTGCAAAAGAATTAGCCTCCAAATTTTACGTACAGAATCCAATTTTCTCACATAGAAACTTGAAATTTGGCACGAGCATTGATTATGTCATAAATAGGAAAAGCTAATGGGTCCCAACTCGATTATTCAATTCTATGTGCAAAAGAATTAGCCTCCAAATTTTACGTACGGAATCCAATTTTCTCACATAGAAACTTGAAATTTGGCACGAGCATTGATTATGTCATAAATAGGAAAAGCTAATGGGTCCCAACTCGATTATTCAATTCTATGCGCAAAAGAATTAGCGTCAAAATTTAACGTACGGAATCCAATTTTCTCACATAGAAACGTAAAGTTTGGCATGGGCATTGAATATGTTCTAAATAGGAAAAACTAATGGGTCCCAACTCGATTATTCAATTCTATGCGCAAAAGAATTAGCGTCAAAATTTAACGTACGGAATGTATTTTTCTCACTTTCCAGTGTCATAGAAACGTGAAATTTGGCACGAGCATTGATTATGTCATAAATAGGAAAAGCTAATGTTTCCAACTCGATTATTCAATTCTATGTGCAAAAGAATTAGCCTCCAAATTTTACGTACAGAATCCAATTTTCTCACATAGAAACTTGAAATTTGGCACGAGCATTGATTATGTCATAAATAGGAAAAGCTAATGGGTCCCAACTCGATTATTCAATTCTATGCACAAAAGAATTAGCGTCAAAATTTTCCGTACGGAATGTATTTTTCTCACTTTCCAGTGTCATAGAAACGTGAAATTTGGCACGAGCATTGATTATGTCATAAATAGGAAAAGCTAATGGGTCCCAACTCCGTTATTTAATTCTAGGCACTAAAGAATTAGCGCCCAAGTTTTACGTACGGAATGTAATTTTCTCACATAGAAACTTAAAATTTGGCACGGGCATTGATTATGTCATAAATAGGAAAAGCTAATTGGTCCTAACTCAATTATTCAATTCTATGTGCAAAAGAATTAGCGTCAAAATTTTACGTACGGAATCCAATTTTCTCACATAGAAACTTGAAATTTGGCACGAGCATTGATTATGTCATAAATAGGAAAAGCTAATGGGTCCCAACTCCGTTATTTAATTCTATGCGCAAAAGAATTAGCGTCCAAATGTTACGTACGGAATGTAATTTTCTCACATAGAAACCTAAAATTTGGCAAGGGCATTGATTATGTCATAAATAAGAAAAGCTAATGGGTCCTAACTCGATTATTCAATTCTATGCGCAAAAGAATTAGCGTCCAAATTTTACGTACACAATCCAATTTTCTCACATAGAAACTTAAAATTTGGCACAGGCATTGAATATGTTCTAAATAGGAAAAACTAATGGGTCCCAACTCGATTATTCAATTCTATGCGCAAAAGAATTAGCATCAAAATTTTACGTACGGAATGAATTTTTCTCACTTTCCAGTGTCATAGAAACGTGAAATTTGGCACGAGCATTGATTATGTCATAAATAGGAAAAGCTAATGGGTCCCAACTCGATTATTTAATTCTATGTGCAAAAGAATTAGCATCCAAATTTTACGTACGGAATCCAATTTTCTCACATAGAAACTTGAAATTTGGCACGAGCATTGATTATGTCATAAATAGGAAAAGCTAATGGGTCCCAACTCCGTTATTTAATTCTAGGCACTAAAGAATTAGCGTCCAAGTTTTACGTACGGAATGTAATTTTCTCAAATAGAAACTTAAAATTTGGCACGGGCATTGATTATGTCATAAATAGGAAAAGCTAATTGGTCCCAATTCGATTTTTCAATTCTATGTGCAAAAGAATTAGCCTCCAAATTTTACATACAGAATCCAATTTTCTCACATAGAAACTTGAAATTTGGCATGAGCATTGATTATGTCAGAAATAGGAAAAGCTAATGGGTCCCAACTCCGTTATTTAATTCTATGCGCAAAAGAATTAGCGTCCAAATGTTACGTACGGAATTTAATTTTCTCACATAGAAACTTAAAATTTGGCACGGGCATTGATTATGTCATAAATAAGAAAAGCTAATGGGTCCTAACTCGATTATTCAATTCTATGTGCAAAAGAATTAGCTGTCAAATTTTACGTACGGAATCCAATTTTCTCACATAGAAACTTGAAATTTGGCACGAGCATTGATTATGTCATAAATAGGAAAAGCTAATGGGTCCCAACTCAATTATTCAATTCTATGTGCAAAAGAATAAGCGTCCAAATTTTACGTACACAATCCAATTTTCTCACATAGAAACGTAAAATTTGGCATGGGCATTGAATATGTTCTAAATAGGAAAAACTAATGGGTCCCAACTCGATTATTCAATTCTATGCGCAAAAGAATTAGCGTCAAAATTTAACGTACGGAATGTATTTTTCTCACTTTCCAGTGTCATAGAAACGTGAAATTTGGCACGAGCATTGATTATGTCATAAATAGGAAAAGCTAATGGGTCCCAACTCCGTTATTTAATTCTATGCGCAAAAGAATTAGCGTCCAAATGTTACGTACGGAATGTAATTTTCTCACATAGAAACTTAAAATTTGGCACGGGCATTGATTATGTCATAAATAAGAAAAGCTAATGGGTCCCAACTCGATTTTTCAATTCTATGTGCAAAAGAATTAGCCTCCAAATTTTACATACAGAATCCAATTTTCTCACATAGAAACTTGAAATTTGGCACGGGCATTGATTATGTCATAAATAAGAAAAGCTAATGGGTCCCAACTCGATTTTTCAATTCTATGTGCAAAAGAATTAGCCTCCAAATTTTACATACAGAATCCAATTTTCTCACATAGAAACTTGAAATTTGGCACGGGCATTGATTATGTCATAAATAGGAAAAGCTAATGGGTCCCAACTCCGTTATTTAATTCTATGCGCAAAAGAATTAGCGTCCAAATGTTACGTACGGAATGTAATTTTCTCACATAGAAACTTAAAATTTGGCACGGGCATTGATTATGTCATAAATAAGAAAAGCTAATGGGTCCTAACTCGATTATTCAATTCTATGTGCAAAAGAATTAGCCGTCAAATTTTACGTACGGAATCCAATTTTCTCACATAGAAACTTGAAATTTGGCACGAGCATTGATTATGTCATAAATAGGAAAAGCTAATGGGTCCCAACTCGATTATTCAATTCTATGCGCAAAAGAATTAGCGTCCAAATTTTACGTATAGAATCCAATTTTCTCACATAGAAACTTAAAATTTGGCACGGGCATTGTATATGTTCAAAATAGGAAAAACTAATGGGTCTCAACTCGATTATTCAATTCTATGCGCAAAAGAATTAGCGTCAAAATTTTCGTTACGGAATGTATTTTTCTCACTTTCCAGGGTCATAGAAACGTGAAATTTGGCACGAGCATTGATTATGTCATAAATAGGAAAAGCTAATGGGTCCTAACTCGATTATTCAATTCTATGTGCAAAAGAATTAGCGTCAAAATTTTACGTATGGAATGTATTTTTCTCACTTTCCAGTGTCACAGAAACGTGAAATTTGGCACGAGCATTGATTATGTCATAAATAGGAAAAGCTAATGGGTCCCAACTCGATTATTCAATTCTATGTGCAAAAGAATTAGCCTCCAAATTTTACGTACGGAATCCAATTTTCTCACATAGAAACTTGAAATTTGGCACAAGCATTGATTATGTCATAAATAGGAAAAGCTAATGGGTCCCAACTCGATTATTCAATTCTATGTGCAAAAGAATTAGCCTCCAAATTTTATGTACGGAATTTAATTTTCTCACATAGAAACTTGAAATTTGGCACGAGCATTGATTATGTCATAAATAGGAAAAGCTAATGGGTCCCAACTCGATTATTCAATTCTATGCGCAAAAGAATTAGCGTCCAAATTTTACGTACACAATCCAATTTTCTCACATAGAAACGTAAAATTTGGCATGGGCATTGAATATGTTCTAAATAGGAAAAACTAATGGGTCCCAACTCGATTATTCAATTCTATGCGCAAAAGAATTAGCGTCAAAATTTAACGTACGGAATGTATTTTTCTCACTTTCCAGTGTCATAGAAACGTGAAATTTGGCACGAGCATTGATTATGTCATAAATAGGAAAAGCTAATGGGTCCCAACTCCGTTATTTAATTCTATGCGCAAAACAATTAGCGTCCAAATGTTACGTACGGAATGTAATTTTCTCACATAGAAACTTAAAATTTGGCACGGGCATTGAATATGTCATAAATAAGAAAAGCTAATGGGTCCCAACTCGATTATTCAATTCTATGCGCAAAAGAATTAGCGTCCAAATTTTATTTACACAATCGAATTTTCTCACATAGAAACTTAAAATTTGGCACGGGCATTGAATATGTTCTAAATAGGAAAAACTAATGGGTCCCAACTCGATTATTCAATTCTATGCGCAAAAGAATTAGCATCAAAATTTTACGTACGGAATGAATTTTTCTCACTTTCCAGTGTCATAGAAACGTGAAATTTGGCACGAGCATTGATTATGTCATAAATAGGAAAAGCTAATGGGTCCAACTCGATTATTCAATTCTATGTGCAAAAGAATTACCCTCCAAATTTTACGTACGGAATCCAATTTTCTCACATAGAAACTTGAAATTTGGCACGAGCATTGATTATGTCATAAATAGGAAAAGCTAATGGGTCCCAACTCGATTATTCAATTCTATGCGCAAAAGAATTAGCGTCCAAATTTTATGTACACTATCCAATTTTCTCACATAGAAACTTAAAATTTGGCACGGGCATTGAATATGTTCTAAATAGGAAAAACTAATGGGTTCCAACTCAATTATTCAATTCTATGCGCAAAAGAATTAGCGTCAAAATTTAACGTACGGAATGTATTTTTCTCACTTTCCAGTGTCATAGAAACGTGAAATTTGGCACGAGCATTGATTATGTCATAAATAGGAAAAGCTAATGGGACCAACTCGATTATTCAATTCTATGTGCAAAAGAATTAGCCTCCAAATTTTATGTACGGAATCCAATTTTCTCACATAGAAACTTGAAATTTGGCACGAGCATTGATTATGTCATAAATAAGAAAAACTAATGGGTCCCAACTCGATTATTCAATTCTATGTGCAAAAGAATTAGCCTCCAAATTTTACGTACGGAATCCAATTTTCTCACATAGAAACTTGAAATTTGGCACAAGCATTGATTATGTCATAAATAGGAAAAGCTAATGGGTCCCAACTCGATTATTCAATTCTATGTGCAAAAGAATTAGCCTCCAAATTTTATGTACGGAATTTAATTTTCTCACATAGAAACTTGAAATTTGGCACGAGCATTGATTATGTCATAAATAGGAAAAGCTAATGGGTCCCAACTCGATTATTCAATTCTATGCGCAAAAGAATTAGCGTCCAAATTTTACGTACACAATCCAATTTTTTCACATAGAAACGTAAAATTTGGCATGGGCATTGAATATGTTCTAAATAGGAAAAACTAATGGGTCCCAACTCGATTATTCAATTCTATGCGCAAAAGAATTAGCGTCAAAATTTAACGTACGGAATGTATTTTTCTCACTTTCCAGTGTCATAGAAACGTGAAATTTGGCACGAGCATTGATTATGTCATAAATAGGAAAAGCTAATGGGTCCCAACTCCGTTATTTAATTCTATGCGCAAAAGAATTAGCGTCCAAATGTTACGTACGGAATGTAATTTTCTCACATAGAAACTTAAAATTTGGCACGGGCATTGAATATGTCATAAATAAGAAAAGCTAATGGGTCCCAACTCGATTATTCAATTCTATGCGCAAAAGAATTAGCGTCCAAATTTTATGTACACAATCGAATTTTCTCACATAGAAACTTAAAATTTGGCACGGGCATTGAATATGTTCTAAATAGGAAAAACTAATGGGTCCCAACTCGATTATTCAATTCTATGCGCAAAAGAATTAGCATCAAAATTTTACGTACGGAATGAATTTTTCTCACTTTCCAGTGTCATAGAAACGTGAAATTTGGCACGAGCATTGATTATGTCATAAATAGGAAAAGCTAATGGGTCCAACTCGATTATTCAATTCTATGTGCAAAAGAATTACCCTCCAAATTTTACGTACGGAATCCAATTTTCTCACATAGAAACTTGAAATTTGGCACGAGCATTGATTATGTCATAAATAGGAAAAGCTAATGGGTCCCAACTCGATTATTCAATTCTATGCGCAAAAGAATTAGCGTCCAAATTTTATGTACACTATCCAATTTTCTCACATAGAAACTTAAAATTTGGCACGGGCATTGAATATGTTCTAAATAGGAAAAACTAATGGGTTCCAACTCAATTATTCAATTCTATGCGCAAAAGAATTAGCGTCAAAATTTAACGTACGGAATGTATTTTTCTCACTTTCCAGTGTCATAGAAACGTGAAATTTGGCACGAGCATTGATTATGTCATAAATAGGAAAAGCTAATGGGACCAACTCGATTATTCAATTCTATGTGCAAAAGAATTAGCCTCCAAATTTTATGTACGGAATCCAATTTTCTCACATAGAAACTTGAAATTTGGCACGAGCATTGATTATGTCATAAATAAGAAAAACTAATGGGTCCCAACTCGATTTTTCAAATCTATGTGCAAAAGAATTAGCCTCCAAATTTTACGTACGGAATCCAATTTTCTCACATAGAAACTTGAAATTTGGCACGAGCATTGATTATGTCATAAATAGGAAAAGCTAATGGGTCCCAACTCGATTATTTAATTCTATGTGCAAAAGAATTAGCATCCAAATTTTACGTACGGAATCCAATTTTCTCACATAGAAACTTGAAATTTGGCACGAGCATTGATTATGTCATAAATAGGAAAAGCTAATGGGTCCCAACTCCGTTATTTAATTCTAGGCACTAAAGAATTAGCGTCCAAGTTTTACGTACGGAATGTAATTTTCTCAAATAGAAACTTAAAATTTGGCACGGGCATTGATTATGTCATAAATAGGAAAAGCTAATTGGTCCCAATTCGATTTTTCAATTCTATGTGCAAAAGAATTAGCCTCCAAATTTTACATACAGAATCCAATTTTCTCACATAGAAACTTGAAATTTGGCATGAGCATTGATTATGTCAGAAATAGGAAAAGCTAATGGGTCCAAACTCCGTTATTTAATTCTATGCGCAAAAGAATTAGCGTCCAAATGTTACGTACGGAATTTAATTTTCTCACATAGAAACTTAAAATTTGGCACGGGCATTGATTATGTCATAAATAAGAAAAGCTAATGGGTCCTAACTCGATTATTCAATTCTATGTGCAAAAGAATTAGCCTCCAAATTTTACGTACGGAATCCAATTTTCTCACATAGAAACTTGAAATTTGGCACGAGCATTGATTATGTCATAAATAGGAAAAGCTAATGGGTCCCAACTCGATTATTCAATTCTATGTGCAAAAGAATTAGCCTCCAAATTTTACGTACGGAATCCAATTTTCTCACATAGAAACTTGAAATTTGGCACAAGCATTGATTATGTCATAAATAGGAAAAGCTAATGGGTCCCAACTCGATTATTCAATTCTATGTGCAAAAGAATTAGCCTCCAAATTTTATGTACGGAATTTAATTTTCTCACATAGAAACTTGAAATTTGGCACGAGCATTGATTATGTCATAAATAGGAAAAGCTAATGGGTCCCAACTCGATTATTCAATTCTATGCGCAAAAGAATTAGCGTCCAAATTTTACGTACACAATCCAATTTTCTCACATAGAAACGTAAAATTTGGCATGGGCATTGAATATGTTCTAAATAGGAAAAACTAATGGGTCCCAACTCGATTATTCAATTCTATGCGCAAAAGAATTAGCGTCAAAATTTAACGTACGGAATGTATTTTTCTCACTTTCCAGTGTCATAGAAACGTGAAATTTGGCACGAGCATTGATTATGTCATAAATAGGAAAAGCTAATGGGTCCCAACTCCGTTATTTAATTCTATGCGCAAAAGAATTAGCGTCCAAATGTTACGTACGGAATGTAATTTTCTCACATAGAAACTTAAAATTTGGCACGGGCATTGAATATGTCATAAATAAGAAAAGCTAATGGGTCCCAACTCGATTATTCAATTCTATGCGCAAAAGAATTAGCGTCCAAATTTTATTTACACAATCGAATTTTCTCACATAGAAACTTAAAATTTGGCACGGGCATTGAATATGTTCTAAATAGGAAAAACTAATGGGTCCCAACTCGATTATTCAATTCTATGCGCAAAAGAATTAGCATCAAAATTTTACGTACGGAATGAATTTTTCTCACTTTCCAGTGTCATAGAAACGTGAAATTTGGCACGAGCATTGATTATGTCATAAATAGGAAAAGCTAATGGGTCCAACTCGATTATTCAATTCTATGTGCAAAAGAATTACCCTCCAAATTTTACGTACGGAATCCAATTTTCTCACATAGAAACTTGAAATTTGGCACGAGCATTGATTATGTCATAAATAGGAAAAGCTAATGGGTCCCAACTCGATTATTCAATTCTATGCGCAAAAGAATTAGCGTCGAAATTTTATGTACACTATCCAATTTTCTCACATAGAAACTTAAAATTTGGCACGGGCATTGAATATGTTCTAAATAGGAAAAACTAATGGGTTCCAACTCAATTATTCAATTCTATGCGCAAAAGAATTAGCGTCAAAATTTAACGTACGGAATGTATTTTTCTCACTTTCCAGTGTCATAGAAACGTGAAATTTGGCACGAGCATTGATTATGTCATAAATAGGAAAAGCTAATGGGACCAACTCGATTATTCAATTCTATGTGCAAAAGAATTAGCCTCCAAATTTTATGTACGGAATCCAATTTTCTCACATAGAAACTTGAAATTTGGCACGAGCATTGATTATGTCATAAATAAGAAAAACTAATGGGTCCCAACTCGATTATTCAATTCTATGTGCAAAAGAATTAGCCTCCAAATTTTACGTACGGAATCCAATTTTCTCACATAGAAACTTGAAATTTGGCACGAGCATTGATTATGTCATAAATAGGAAAAGCTAATGGGTCCCAACTCGATTATTCAATTCTATGTGCAAAAGAATTAGCCTCCAAATTTTACGTACGGAATCCAATTTTCTCACATAGAAACTTGAAATTTGGCACAAGCATTGATTATGTCATAAATAGGAAAAGCTAATGGGTCCCAACTCGATTATTCAATTCTATGTGCAAAAGAATTAGCCTCCAAATTTTATGTACGGAATTTAATTTTCTCACATAGAAACTTGAAATTTGGCACGAGCATTGATTATGTCATAAATAGGAAAAGCTAATGGGTCCCAACTCGATTATTCAATTCTATGCGCAAAAGAATTAGCGTCCAAATTTTACGTACACAATCCAATTTTCTCACATAGAAACGTAAAATTTGGCATGGGCATTGAATATGTTCTAAATAGGAAAAACTAATGGGTCCCAACTCGATTATTCAATTCTATGCGCAAAAGAATTAGCGTCAAAATTTAACGTACGGAATGTATTTTTCTCACTTTCCAGTGTCATAGAAACGTGAAATTTGGCACGAGCATTGATTATGTCATAAATAGGAAAAGCTAATGGGTCCCAACTCCGTTATTTAATTCTATGCGCAAAAGAATTAGCGTCCAAATGTTACGTACGGAATGTAATTTTCTCACATAGAAACTTAAAATTTGGCACGGGCATTGAATATGTCATAAATAAGAAAAGCTAATGGGTCCCAACTCGATTATTCAATTCTATGCGCAAAAGAATTAGCGTCCAAATTTTATTTACACAATCGAATTTTCTCACATAGAAACTTAAAATTTGGCACGGGCATTGAATATGTTCTAAATAGGAAAAACTAATGGGTCCCAACTCGATTATTCAATTCTATGCGCAAAAGAATTAGCATCAAAATTTTACGTACGGAATGAATTTTTCTCACTTTCCAGTGTCATAGAAACGTGAAATTTGGCACGAGCATTGATTATGTCATAAATAGGAAAAGCTAATGGGTCCAACTCGATTATTCAATTCTATGTGCAAAAGAATTACCCTCCAAATTTTACGTACGGAATCCAATTTTCTCACATAGAAACTTGAAATTTGGCACGAGCATTGATTATGTCATAAATAGGAAAAGCTAATGGGTCCCAACTCGATTATTCAATTCTATGCGCAAAAGAATTAGCGTCGAAATTTTATGTACACTATCCAATTTTCTCACATAGAAACTTAAAATTTGGCACGGGCATTGAATATGTTCTAAATAGGAAAAACTAATGGGTTCCAACTCAATTATTCAATTCTATGCGCAAAAGAATTAGCGTCAAAATTTAACGTACGGAATGTATTTTTCTCACTTTCCAGTGTCATAGAAACGTGAAATTTGGCACGAGCATTGATTATGTCATAAATAGGAAAAGCTAATGGGACCAACTCGATTATTCAATTCTATGTGCAAAAGAATTAGCCTCCAAATTTTATGTACGGAATCCAATTTTCTCACATAGAAACTTGAAATTTGGCACGAGCATTGATTATGTCATAAATAAGAAAAACTAATGGGTCCCAACTCGATTATTCAATTCTATGTGCAAAAGAATTAGCCTCCAAATTTTACGTACGGAATCCAATTTTCTCACATAGAAACTTGAAATTTGGCACAAGCATTGATTATGTCATAAATAGGAAAAGCTAATGGGTCCAACTCGATTATTCAATTCTATGTGCAAAAGAATTACCCTCCAAATTTTACGTACAGAATCCAATTTTCTCACATAGAAACTTGAAATTTGGCACGAGCATTGATTATGTCATAAATAGGAAAAGCTAATGGGTCCCAACTCGATTATTCAATTCTATGCGCAAAAGAATTAGCGTCCAAATTTTATGTACACTATCCAATTTTCTCACATAGAAACTTAAAATTTGGCACGGGCATTGAATATGTTCTAAATAGGAAAAACTAATGGGTTCCAACTCAATTATTCAATTCTATGCGCAAAAGAATTAGCGTCAAAATTTAACGTACGGAATGTATTTTTCTCACTTTCCAGTGTCATAGAAACGTGAAATTTGGCACGAGCATTGATTATGTCATAAATAGGAAAAGCTAATGGGACCAACTCGATTATTCAATTCTATGTGCAAAAGAATTAGCCTCCAAATTTTATGTACGGAATCCAATTTTCTCACATAGAAACTTGAAATTTGGCACGAGCATTGATTATGTCATAAATAAGAAAAACTAATGGGTCCCAACTCGATTTTTCAAATCTATGTGCAAAAGAATTAGCCTCCAAATTTTACGTACGGAATCCAATTTTCTCACATAGAAACTTGAAATTTGGCACGAGCATTGATTATGTCATAAATAGGAAAAGCTAATGGGTCCCAACTCGATTATTTAATTCTATGTGCAAAAGAATTAGCATCCAAATTTTACGTACGGAATCCAATTTTCTCACATAGAAACTTGAAATTTGGCACGAGCATTGATTATGTCATAAATAGGAAAAGCTAATGGGTCCCAACTCTGTTATTTAATTCTAGGCACTAAAGAATTAGCGTCCAAGTTTTACGTACGGAATGTAATTTTCTCAAATAGAAACTTAAAATTTGGCACGGGCATTGATTATGTCATAAATAGGAAAAGCTAATTGGTCCCAATTCGATTTTTCAATTCTATGTGCAAAAGAATTAGCCTCCAAATTTTACATACAGAATCCAATTTTCTCACATAGAAACTTGAAATTTGGCATGAGCATTGATTATGTCAGAAATAGGAAAAGCTAATGGGTCCAAACTCCGTTATTTAATTCTATGCGCAAAAGAATTAGCGTCCAAATGTTACGTACGGAATTTAATTTTCTCACATAGAAACTTAAAATTTGGCACGGGCATTGATTATGTCATAAATAAGAAAAGCTAATGGGTCCTAACTCGATTATTCAATTCTATGTGCAAAAGAATTAGCCTCCAAATTTTACGTACGGAATCCAATTTTCTCACATAGAAACTTGAAATTTGGCACGAGCATTGATTATGTCATAAATAGGAAAAGCTAATGGGTCCCAACTCGATTATTCAATTCTATGTGCAAAAGAATTAGCCTCCAAATTTTACGTACGGAATCCAATTTTCTCACATAGAAACTTGAAATTTGGCACAAGCATTGATTATGTCATAAATAGGAAAAGCTAATGGGTCCCAACTCGATTATTCAATTCTATGTGCAAAAGAATTAGCCTCCAAATTTTATGTACAGAATTTAATTTTCTCACATAGAAACTTGAAATTTGGCACGAGCATTGATTATGTCATAAATAGGAAAAGCTAATGGGTCCCAACTCGATTATTCAATTCTATGCGCAAAAGAATTAGCGTCCAAATTTTACGTACACAATCCAATTTTCTCACATAGAAACGTAAAATTTGGCATGGGCATTGAATATGTTCTAAATAGGAAAAACTAATGGGTCCCAACTCGATTATTCAATTCTATGCGCAAAAGAATTAGCGTCAAAATTTAACGTACAGAATGTATTTTTCTCACTTTCCAGTGTCATAGAAACGTGAAATTTGGCACGAGCATTGATTATGTCATAAATAGGAAAAGCTAATGGGTCCCAACTCCGTTATTTAATTCTATGCGCAAAAGAATTAGCGTCCAAATGTTACGTACGGAATGTAATTTTCTCACATAGAAACTTAAAATTTGGCACGGGCATTGAATATGTCATAAATAAGAAAAGCTAATGGGTCCCAACTCGATTATTCAATTCTATGCGCAAAAGAATTAGCGTCCAAATTTTATTTACACAATCGAATTTTCTCACATAGAAACTTAAAATTTGGCACGGGCATTGAATATGTTCTAAATAGGAAAAACTAATGGGTCCCAACTCGATTATTCAATTCTATGCGCAAAAGAATTAGCATCAAAATTTTACGTACGGAATGAATTTTTCTCACTTTCCAGTGTCATAGAAACGTGAAATTTGGCACGAGCATTGATTATGTCATAAATAGGAAAAGCTAATGGGTCCAACTCGATTATTCAATTCTATGTGCAAAAGAATTACCCTCCAAATTTTACGTACGGAATCCAATTTTCTCACATAGAAACTTGAAATTTGGCACGAGCATTGATTATGTCATAAATAGGAAAAGCTAATGGGTCCCAACTCGATTATTCAATTCTATGCGCAAAAGAATTAGCGTCGAAATTTTATGTACACTATCCAATTTTCTCACATAGAAACTTAAAATTTGGCACGGGCATTGAATATGTTCTAAATAGGAAAAACTAATGGGTTCCAACTCAATTATTCAATTCTATGCGCAAAAGAATTAGCGTCAAAATTTAACGTACGGAATGTATTTTTCTCACTTTCCAGTGTCATAGAAACGTGAAATTTGGCACGAGCATTGATTATGTCATAAATAGGAAAAGCTAATGGGACCAACTCGATTATTCAATTCTATGTGCAAAAGAATTAGCCTCCAAATTTTATGTACGGAATCCAATTTTCTCACATAGAAACTTGAAATTTGGCACGAGCATTGATTATGTCATAAATAAGAAAAACTAATGGGTCCCAACTCGATTATTCAATTCTATGTGCAAAAGAATTAGCCTCCAAATTTTACGTACGGAATCCAATTTTCTCACATAGAAACTTGAAATTTGGCACAAGCATTGATTATGTCATAAATAGGAAAAGCTAATGGGTCCCAACTCGATTATTCAATTCTATGTGCAAAAGAATTAGCCTCCAAATTTTATGTACGGAATTTAATTTTCTCACATAGAAACTTGAAATTTGGCACGAGCATTGATTATGTCATAAATAGGAAAAGCTAATGGGTCCCAACTCGATTATTCAATTCTATGCGCAAAAGAATTAGCGTCCAAATTTTATGTACACAATCGAATTTTCTCACATAGAAACTTAAAATTTGGCACGGGCATTGAATATGTTCTAAATAGGAAAAACTAATGGGTCCCAACTCGATTATTCAATTCTATGCGCAAAAGAATTAGCATCAAAATTTTACGTACGGAATGAATTTTTCTCACTTTCCAGTGTCATAGAAACGTGAAATTTGGCACGAGCATTGATTATGTCATAAATAGGAAAAGCTAATGGGTCCAACTCGATTATTCAATTCTATGTGCAAAAGAATTACCCTCCAAATTTTACGTACGGAATCCAATTTTCTCACATAGAAACTTGAAATTTGGCACGAGCATTGATTATGTCATAAATAGGAAAAGCTAATGGGTCCCAACTCGATTATTCAATTCTATGCGCAAAAGAATTAACGTCCAAATTTTATGTACACTATCCAATTTTCTCACATAGAAACTTAAAATTTGGCACGGGCATTGAATATGTTCTAAATAGGAAAAACTAATGGGTTCCAACTCAATTATTCAATTCTATGCGCAAAAGAATTAGCGTCAAAATTTAACGTACGGAATGTATTTTTCTCACTTTCCAGTGTCATAGAAACGTGAAATTTGGCACGAGCATTGATTATGTCATAAATAGGAAAAGCTAATGGGACCAACTCGATTATTCAATTCTATGTGCAAAAGAATTAGCCTCCAAATTTTAAGTACGGAATCCAATTTTCTCACATAGAAACTTGAAATTTGGCACGAGCATTGATTATGTCATAAATAAGAAAAACTAATGGGTCCCAACTCGATTTTTCAAATCTATGTGCAAAAGAATTAGCCTCCAAATTTTACGTACGGAATCCAATTTTCTCACATAGAAACTTGAAATTTGGCACGAGCATTGATTATGTCATAAATAGGAAAAGCTAATGGGTCCCAACTCGATTATTTAATTCTATGTGCAAAAGAATTAGCATCCAAATTTTACGTACGGAATCCAATTTTCTCACATAGAAACTTGAAATTTGGCACGAGCATTGATTATGTCATAAATAGGAAAAGCTAATGGGTCCCAACTCCGTTATTTAATTCTAGGCACTAAAGAATTAGCGTCCAAGTTTTACGTACGGAATGTAATTTTCTCAAATAGAAACTTAAAATTTGGCACGGGCATTGATTATGTCATAAATAGGAAAAGCTAATTGGTCCCAATTCGATTTTTCAATTCTATGTGCAAAAGAATTAGCCTCCAAATTTTACATACAGAATCCAATTTTCTCACATAGAAACTTGAAATTTGGCATGAGCATTGATTATGTCAGAAATAGGAAAAGCTAATGGGTCCAAACTCCGTTATTTAATTCTATGCGCAAAAGAATTAGCGTCCAAATGTTACGTACGGAATTTAATTTTCTCACATAGAAACTTAAAATTTGGCACGGGCATTGATTATGTCATAAATAAGAAAAGCTAATGGGTCCTAACTCGATTATTCAATTCTATGTGCAAAAGAATTAGCCGTCAAATTTTACGTACGGAATCCAATTTTCTCACATAGAAACTTGAAATTTGGCACGAGCATTGATTATGTCATAAATAGGAAAAGCTAATGGGTCCCAACTCAATTATTCAATTCTATGTGCAAAAGAATAAGCGTCCAAATTTTACATACACAATCCAATTTTCTCACATAGAAACGTAAAATTTGGCATGGGCATTGAATATGTTCTAAATAGGAAAAACTAATGGGTCCCAACTCGATTATTCAATTCTATGCGCAAAAGAATTAGCGTCAAAATTTAACGTACGGAATGTATTTTTCTCACTTTCCAGTGTCATAGAAACGTGAAATTTGGCACGAGCATTGATTATGTCATAAATAGGAAAAGCTAATGGGTCCCAACTCCGTTATTTAATTCTATGCGCAAAAGAATTAGCGTCCAAATGTTACGTACGGAATGTAATTTTCTCACATAGAAACTTAAAATTTGGCACGGGCATTGATTATGTCATAAATAAGAAAAGCTAATGGGTCCCAACTCGATTTTTCAATTCTATGTGCAAAAGAATTAGCCTCCAAATTTTACATACAGAATCCAATTTTCTCACATAGAAACTTGAAATTTGGCACGGGCATTGATTATGTCATAAATAAGAAAAGCTAATGGTTCCCAACTCGATTTTTCAATTCTATGTGCAAAAGAATTAGCGTCCAAATGTTACGTACGGAATGTAATTTTCTCACATAGAAACTTAAAATTTGGCACGGGCATTGATTATGTCATAAATAAGAAAAGCTAATGGGTCCTAACTCGATTATTCAATTCTATGTGCAAAAGAATTAGCCGTCAAATTTTAAGTACGGAATCCAATTTTCTCACATAGAAACTTGAAATTTGGCACGAGCATTGATTATGTCATAAATAGGAAAAGCTAATGGGTCCCAACTCGATTATTCAATTCTATGCGCAAAAGAATTAGCGTCCAAATTTTACGTATAGAATCCAATTTTCTCACATAGAAACTTAAAATTTGGCACGGGCATTGTATATGTTCAAAATAGGAAAAACTAATGGGTCTCAACTCGATTATTCAATTCTATGCGCAAAAGAATTAGCGTCAAAATTTTCGTTACGGAATGTATTTTTCTCACTTTCCAGGGTCATAGAAACGTGAAATTTGGCACGAGCATTGATTATGTCATAAATAGGAAAAGCTAATGGGTCCTAACTCGATTATTCAATTCTATGTGCAAAAGAATTAGCGTCAAAATTTTACGTATGGAATGTATTTTTCTCACTTTCCAGTGTCACAGAAACGTGAAATTTGGCACGAGCATTGATTATGTCATAAATAGGAAAAGCTAATGGGTCCCAACTCGATTATTCAATTCTATGTGCAAAAGAATTAGCCTCCAAATTTTACGTACGGAATCCAATTTTCTCACATAGAAACTTGAAATTTGGCACGAGCATTGATTATGTCATAAATAGGAAAAGCTAATGGGTCCCAACTCGATTATTCAATTCTATGCGCAAAAGAATTAGCGTCCAAATTTTACGTACACAATCCAATTTTCTCACATAGAAACGTAAAATTTGGCATGGGCATTGAATATGTTCTAAATAGGAAAAACTAATTGGTCCCAACTCGATTATTCAATTCTATGCGCAAAAGAATTAGCGTCAAAATTTAACGTACGGAATGTATTTTTCTCACTTTCCAGTGTCATAGAAACGTGAAATTTGGCACGAGCATTGATTATGTCATAAATAGGAAAAGCTAATGGGTCCCAACTCCGTTATTTAATTCTATGCGCAAAAGAATTAGCGTCCAAATGTTACGTACGGAATGTAATTTTCTCACATAGAAACTTAAAATTTGGCACGGGCATTGATTATGTCATAAATAAGAAAAGCTAATGGGTCCCAACTCGATTTTTCAATTCTATGTGCAAAAGAATTAGCCTCCAAATTTTACATACAGAATCCAATTTTCTCACATAGAAACTTGAAATTTGGCACGGGCATTGATTATGTCATAAATAAGAAAAGCTAATGGTTCCCAACTAGAGATGAGCGAACGTACTCGTCCGAGCTTGATGCTCGGGCGAATATTAGGGTGTTCGGGATGTTCGTTATTCGTAACGAACACCACACGATGTTCGGATGTTCGTCTATATGCGCTCAATGGGGCCGGCGGCAGCAGCGCCAACCCCATTGAGAACATATAGAAGACAAATCCTTCTTCTCTGCCACAGCTGGAACAGCTGTGACAGAGAAGAACGATGTTTGCCCATTGAATTCAATGGAACCGGCAATACAGCCGACTCCACTGAATGCAATGGGCTGCCGGCGATCGCGGGATGAATTGTCGGAAAGGGGTTAAATATATAAGCCCTTTCCTGCAATTCATCCAGAAATGTGTAAAAATAAAAAATATATATATACTCACCTGGTGCCGGCAGATGGAGTTCAGCGCGGCAGGCTGCAGTTCTCCTGAACTGCTCTGAACAGCTGTGAGTAGTATTCAGCAGCCGGGGATTTAAAATCCCCGCCTGCTGAATGAGAGGCCTCTGATTGGTCACAGCCTGACCAATCAGAGGCCAGCCCTCACTCACACCCATTCATGAATTCATGAATGGGTGTGAGTGAGGGCTGGCCTCTGATTGGTCAGGCTGTGACCATTCAGAGGCATCTTATTCAGCAGGCGGGGATTTTAAATCCCCGGCTGCTGAATATTACTCACAGCTGTTCAGAGCAGTTCAGGAGAACTGCAGCCTGCCGCGCTGAACTCCATCTGCCCGCACCAGGTGAGTATATATATATTTTTTATTTTTACACATTTCTGGATGAATTGCAGGAAAGGGCTTATATATTTAACCCCTTTCCGACAATTCATCCCGCGATCGCCGGCAGCCCATTGCATTCAGTGGAGTCGGCTGTATTGACGGCTCCATTGAATTCAATGGGCTAACATCGTTCTTCTCTGGCACAGCTGTTACAGCTGTGGCAGAGGAGAACTTGCTGTGTCGTTCCCATCATTTTCTTGAATTGCCAAGATTTTCACACATGAAAACCTTAGCGAGCATCGGCGAAATACAAAAATGTTCCGGTCGCCCATTGACTTCAATGGGGTTCGTTATTCGAAACGAACACCCGAACATCGCGGGAAGTTCGTTTCGAATAACGCGAACCCGAACATTTTGGTGTTCGCTCATCTTTATTCCCAACTCGATTTTTCAATTCTATGTGCAAAAGAATTAGCGTCCAAATGTTACGTACGGAATGTAATTTTCTCACATAGAAACTTAAAATTTGGCACGGGCATTGATTATGTCATAAATAAGAAAAGCTAATGGGTCCTAACTCGATTATTCAATTCTATGTGCAAAAGAATTAGCCGTCAAATTTTAAGTACGGAATCCAATTTTCTCACATAGAAACTTGAAATTTGGCACGAGCATTGATTATGTCATAAATAGGAAAAGCTAATGGGTCCCAACTCGATTATTCAATTCTATGCGCAAAAGAATTAGCGTCCAAATTTTACGTATAGAATCCAATTTTCTCACATAGAAACTTAAAATTTGGCACGGGCATTGTATATGTTCAAAATAGGAAAAACTAATGGGTCTCAACTCGATTATTCAATTCTATGCGCAAAAGAATTAGCGTCAAAATTTTCGTTACGGAATGTATTTTTCTCACTTTCCAGTGTCACAGAAACGTGAAATTTGGCACGAGCATTGATTATGTCATAAATAGGAAAAGCTAATGGGTCCCAACTCGATTATTCAATTCTATGTGCAAAAGAATTAGCCTCCAAATTTTACGTACGGAATCCAATTTTCTCACATAGAAACTTGAAATTTGGCACGAGCATTGATTATGTCATAAATAGGAAAAGCTAATGGGTCCCAACTCGATTATTCAATTCTATGCGCAAAAGAATTAGCGTCCAAATTTTACGTACACAATCCAATTTTCTCACATAGAAACGTAAAATTTGGCATGAGCATTGATTATGTCAGAAATAGGAAAAGCTAATGGGTCCAAACTCCGTTATTTAATTCTATGCGCAAAAGAATTAGCGTCCAAATGTTACGTACGGAATTTAATTTTCTCACATAGAAACTTAAAATTTGGCACGGGCATTGATTATGTCATAAATAAGAAAAGCTAATGGGTCCTAACTCGATTATTCAATTCTATGTGCAAAAGAATTAGCCTCCAAATTTTACGTACGGAATCCAATTTTCTCACATAGAAACTTGAAATTTGGCACGAGCATTGATTATGTCATAAATAGGAAAAGCTAATGGGTCCCAACTCGATTATTCAATTCTATGTGCAAAAGAATTAGCCTCCAAATTTTACGTACGGAATCCAATTTTCTCACATAGAAACTTGAAATTTGGCACAAGCATTGATTATGTCATAAATAGGAAAAGCTAATGGGTCCCAACTCGATTATTCAATTCTATGTGCAAAAGAATTAGCCTCCAAATTTTATGTACAGAATTTAATTTTCTCACATAGAAACTTGAAATTTGGCACGAGCATTGATTATGTCATAAATAGGAAAAGCTAATGGGTCCCAACTCGATTATTCAATTCTATGCGCAAAAGAATTAGCGTCCAAATTTTACGTACACAATCCAATTTTCTCACATAGAAACGTAAAATTTGGCATGGGCATTGAATATGTTCTAAATAGGAAAAACTAATGGGTCCCAACTCGATTATTCAATTCTATGCGCAAAAGAATTAGCGTCAAAATTTAACGTACGGAATGTATTTTTCTCACTTTCCAGTGTCATAGAAACGTGAAATTTGGCACGAGCATTGATTATGTCATAAATAGGAAAAGCTAATGGGTCCCAACTCCGTTATTTAATTCTATGCGCAAAAGAATTAGCGTCCAAATGTTACGTACGGAATGTAATTTTCTCACATAGAAACTTAAAATTTGGCACGGGCATTGAATATGTCATAAATAAGAAAAGCTAATGGGTCCCAACTCGATTATTCAATTCTATGCGCAAAAGAATTAGCGTCCAAATTTTATTTACACAATCGAATTTTCTCACATAGAAACTTAAAATTTGGCACGGGCATTGAATATGTTCTAAATAGGAAAAACTAATGGGTCCCAACTCGATTATTCAATTCTATGCGCAAAAGAATTAGCATCAAAATTTTACGTACGGAATGAATTTTTCTCACTTTCCAGTGTCATAGAAACGTGAAATTTGGCACGAGCATTGATTATGTCATAAATAGGAAAAGCTAATGGGTCCAACTCGATTATTCAATTCTATGTGCAAAAGAATTACCCTCCAAATTTTACGTACGGAATCCAATTTTCTCACATAGAAACTTGAAATTTGGCACGAGCATTGATTATGTCATAAATAGGAAAAGCTAATGGGTCCCAACTCGATTATTCAATTCTATGCGCAAAAGAATTAGCGTCGAAATTTTATGTACACTATCCAATTTTCTCACATAGAAACTTAAAATTTGGCACGGGCATTGAATATGTTCTAAATAGGAAAAACTAATGGGTTCCAACTCAATTATTCAATTCTATGCGCAAAAGAATTAGCGTCAAAATTTAACGTACGGAATGTATTTTTCTCACTTTCCAGTGTCATAGAAACGTGAAATTTGGCACGAGCATTGATTATGTCATAAATAGGAAAAGCTAATGGGACCAACTCGATTATTCAATTCTATGTGCAAAAGAATTAGCCTCCAAATTTTATGTACGGAATCCAATTTTCTCACATAGAAACTTGAAATTTGGCACGAGCATTGATTATGTCATAAATAAGAAAAACTAATGGGTCCCAACTCGATTATTCAATTCTATGTGCAAAAGAATTAGCCTCCAAATTTTACGTACGGAATCCAATTTTCTCACATAGAAACTTGAAATTTGGCACAAGCATTGATTATGTCATAAATAGGAAAAGCTAATGGGTCCCAACTCGATTATTCAATTCTATGTGCAAAAGAATTAGCCTCCAAATTTTATGTACGGAATTTAATTTTCTCACATAGAAACTTGAAATTTGGCACGAGCATTGATTATGTCATAAATAGGAAAAGCTAATGGGTCCCAACTCGATTATTCAATTCTATGCGCAAAAGAATTAGCGTCCAAATTTTATGTACACAATCGAATTTTCTCACATAGAAACTTAAAATTTGGCACGGGCATTGAATATGTTCTAAATAGGAAAAACTAATGGGTCCCAACTCGATTATTCAATTCTATGCGCAAAAGAATTAGCATCAAAATTTTACGTACGGAATGAATTTTTCTCACTTTCCAGTGTCATAGAAACGTGAAATTTGGCACGAGCATTGATTATGTCATAAATAGGAAAAGCTAATGGGTCCAACTCGATTATTCAATTCTATGTGCAAAAGAATTACCCTCCAAATTTTACGTACGGAATCCAATTTTCTCACATAGAAACTTGAAATTTGGCACGAGCATTGATTATGTCATAAATAGGAAAAGCTAATGGGTCCCAACTCGATTATTCAATTCTATGCGCAAAAGAATTAACGTCCAAATTTTATGTACACTATCCAATTTTCTCACATAGAAACTTAAAATTTGGCACGGGCATTGAATATGTTCTAAATAGGAAAAACTAATGGGTTCCAACTCAATTATTCAATTCTATGCGCAAAAGAATTAGCGTCAAAATTTAACGTACGGAATGTATTTTTCTCACTTTCCAGTGTCATAGAAACGTGAAATTTGGCACGAGCATTGATTATGTCATAAATAGGAAAAGCTAATGGGACCAACTCGATTATTCAATTCTATGTGCAAAAGAATTAGCCTCCAAATTTTAAGTACGGAATCCAATTTTCTCACATAGAAACTTGAAATTTGGCACGAGCATTGATTATGTCATAAATAAGAAAAACTAATGGGTCCCAACTCGATTTTTCAAATCTATGTGCAAAAGAATTAGCCTCCAAATTTTACGTACGGAATCCAATTTTCTCACATAGAAACTTGAAATTTGGCACGAGCATTGATTATGTCATAAATAGGAAAAGCTAATGGGTCCCAACTCGATTATTTAATTCTATGTGCAAAAGAATTAGCATCCAAATTTTACGTACGGAATCCAATTTTCTCACATAGAAACTTGAAATTTGGCACGAGCATTGATTATGTCATAAATAGGAAAAGCTAATGGGTCCCAACTCCGTTATTTAATTCTAGGCACTAAAGAATTAGCGTCCAAGTTTTACGTACGGAATGTAATTTTCTCAAATAGAAACTTAAAATTTGGCACGGGCATTGATTATGTCATAAATAGGAAAAGCTAATTGGTCCCAATTCGATTTTTCAATTCTATGTGCAAAAGAATTAGCCTCCAAATTTTACATACAGAATCCAATTTTCTCACATAGAAACTTGAAATTTGGCATGAGCATTGATTATGTCAGAAATAGGAAAAGCTAATGGGTCCAAACTCCGTTATTTAATTCTATGCGCAAAAGAATTAGCGTCCAAATGTTACGTACGGAATTTAATTTTCTCACATAGAAACTTAAAATTTGGCACGGGCATTGATTATGTCATAAATAAGAAAAGCTAATGGGTCCTAACTCGATTATTCAATTCTATGTGCAAAAGAATTAGCCGTCAAATTTTACGTACGGAATCCAATTTTCTCACATAGAAACTTGAAATTTGGCACGAGCATTGATTATGTCATAAATAGGAAAAGCTAATGGGTCCCAACTCAATTATTCAATTCTATGTGCAAAAGAATAAGCGTCCAAATTTTACATACACAATCCAATTTTCTCACATAGAAACGTAAAATTTGGCATGGGCATTGAATATGTTCTAAATAGGAAAAACTAATGGGTCCCAACTCGATTATTCAATTCTATGCGCAAAAGAATTAGCGTCAAAATTTAACGTACGGAATGTATTTTTCTCACTTTCCAGTGTCATAGAAACGTGAAATTTGGCACGAGCATTGATTATGTCATAAATAGGAAAAGCTAATGGGTCCCAACTCCGTTATTTAATTCTATGCGCAAAAGAATTAGCGTCCAAATGTTACGTACGGAATGTAATTTTCTCACATAGAAACTTAAAATTTGGCACGGGCATTGATTATGTCATAAATAAGAAAAGCTAATGGGTCCCAACTCGATTTTTCAATTCTATGTGCAAAAGAATTAGCCTCCAAATTTTACATACAGAATCCAATTTTCTCACATAGAAACTTGAAATTTGGCACGGGCATTGATTATGTCATAAATAAGAAAAGCTAATGGTTCCCAACTCGATTTTTCAATTCTATGTGCAAAAGAATTAGCGTCCAAATGTTACGTACGGAATGTAATTTTCTCACATAGAAACTTAAAATTTGGCACGGGCATTGATTATGTCATAAATAAGAAAAGCTAATGGGTCCTAACTCGATTATTCAATTCTATGTGCAAAAGAATTAGCCGTCAAATTTTAAGTACGGAATCCAATTTTCTCACATAGAAACTTGAAATTTGGCACGAGCATTGATTATGTCATAAATAGGAAAAGCTAATGGGTCCCAACTCGATTATTCAATTCTATGCGCAAAAGAATTAGCGTCCAAATTTTACGTATAGAATCCAATTTTCTCACATAGAAACTTAAAATTTGGCACGGGCATTGTATATGTTCAAAATAGGAAAAACTAATGGGTCTCAACTCGATTATTCAATTCTATGCGCAAAAGAATTAGCGTCAAAATTTTCGTTACGGAATGTATTTTTCTCACTTTCCAGGGTCATAGAAACGTGAAATTTGGCACGAGCATTGATTATGTCATAAATAGGAAAAGCTAATGGGTCCTAACTCGATTATTCAATTCTATGTGCAAAAGAATTAGCGTCAAAATTTTACGTATGGAATGTATTTTTCTCACTTTCCAGTGTCACAGAAACGTGAAATTTGGCACGAGCATTGATTATGTCATAAATAGGAAAAGCTAATGGGTCCCAACTCGATTATTCAATTCTATGTGCAAAAGAATTAGCCTCCAAATTTTACGTACGGAATCCAATTTTCTCACATAGAAACTTGAAATTTGGCACGAGCATTGATTATGTCATAAATAGGAAAAGCTAATGGGTCCCAACTCGATTATTCAATTCTATGCGCAAAAGAATTAGCGTCCAAATTTTACGTACACAATCCAATTTTCTCACATAGAAACGTAAAATTTGGCATGGGCATTGAATATGTTCTAAATAGGAAAAACTAATTGGTCCCAACTCGATTATTCAATTCTATGCGCAAAAGAATTAGCGTCAAAATTTAACGTACGGAATGTATTTTTCTCACTTTCCAGTGTCATAGAAACGTGAAATTTGGCACGAGCATTGATTATGTCATAAATAGGAAAAGCTAATGGGTCCCAACTCCGTTATTTAATTCTATGCGCAAAAGAATTAGCGTCCAAATGTTACGTACGGAATGTAATTTTCTCACATAGAAACTTAAAATTTGGCACGGGCATTGATTATGTCATAAATAAGAAAAGCTAATGGGTCCCAACTCGATTTTTCAATTCTATGTGCAAAAGAATTAGCCTCCAAATTTTACATACAGAATCCAATTTTCTCACATAGAAACTTGAAATTTGGCACGGGCATTGATTATGTCATAAATAAGAAAAGCTAATGGTTCCCAACTAGAGATGAGCGAACGTACTCGTCCGAGCTTGATGCTCGGGCGAATATTAGGGTGTTCGGGATGTTCGTTATTCGTAACGAACACCACACGATGTTCGGATGTTCGTCTATATGCGCTCAATGGGGCCGGCGGCAGCAGCGCCAACCCCATTGAGAACATATAGAAGACAAATCCTTCTTCTCTGCCACAGCTGGAACAGCTGTGACAGAGAAGAACGATGTTTGCCCATTGAATTCAATGGAACCGGCAATACAGCCGACTCCACTGAATGCAATGGGCTGCCGGCGATCGCGGGATGAATTGTCGGAAAGGGGTTAAATATATAAGCCCTTTCCTGCAATTCATCCAGAAATGTGTAAAAATAAAAAATATATATATACTCACCTGGTGCCGGCAGATGGAGTTCAGCGCGGCAGGCTGCAGTTCTCCTGAACTGCTCTGAACAGCTGTGAGTAGTATTCAGCAGCCGGGGATTTAAAATCCCCGCCTGCTGAATGAGAGGCCTCTGATTGGTCACAGCCTGACCAATCAGAGGCCAGCCCTCACTCACACCCATTCATGAATTCATGAATGGGTGTGAGTGAGGGCTGGCCTCTGATTGGTCAGGCTGTGACCATTCAGAGGCATCTTATTCAGCAGGCGGGGATTTTAAATCCCCGGCTGCTGAATATTACTCACAGCTGTTCAGAGCAGTTCAGGAGAACTGCAGCCTGCCGCGCTGAACTCCATCTGCCCGCACCAGGTGAGTATATATATATTTTTTATTTTTACACATTTCTGGATGAATTGCAGGAAAGGGCTTATATATTTAACCCCTTTCCGACAATTCATCCCGCGATCGCCGGCAGCCCATTGCATTCAGTGGAGTCGGCTGTATTGACGGCTCCATTGAATTCAATGGGCTAACATCGTTCTTCTCTGGCACAGCTGTTACAGCTGTGGCAGAGGAGAACTTCCTGTGTCGTTCCCATCATTTTCTTGAATTGCCAAGATTTTCACACATGAAAACCTTAGCGAGCATCGGCGAAATACAAAAATGTTCCGGTCGCCCATTGACTTCAATGGGGTTCGTTATTCGAAACGAACACCCGAACATCGCGGGAAGTTCGTTTCGAATAACGCGAACCCGAACATTTTGGTGTTCGCTCATCTTTATTCCCAACTCGATTTTTCAATTCTATGTGCAAAAGAATTAGCGTCCAAATGTTACGTACGGAATGTAATTTTCTCACATAGAAACTTAAAATTTGGCACGGGCATTGATTATGTCATAAATAAGAAAAGCTAATGGGTCCTAACTCGATTATTCAATTCTATGTGCAAAAGAATTAGCCGTCAAATTTTAAGTACGGAATCCAATTTTCTCACATAGAAACTTGAAATTTGGCACGAGCATTGATTATGTCATAAATAGGAAAAGCTAATGGGTCCCAACTCGATTATTCAATTCTATGCGCAAAAGAATTAGCGTCCAAATTTTACGTATAGAATCCAATTTTCTCACATAGAAACTTAAAATTTGGCACGGGCATTGTATATGTTCAAAATAGGAAAAACTAATGGGTCTCAACTCGATTATTCAATTCTATGCGCAAAAGAATTAGCGTCAAAATTTTCGTTACGGAATGTATTTTTCTCACTTTCCAGTGTCACAGAAACGTGAAATTTGGCACGAGCATTGATTATGTCATAAATAGGAAAAGCTAATGGGTCCCAACTCGATTATTCAATTCTATGTGCAAAAGAATTAGCCTCCAAATTTTACGTACGGAATCCAATTTTCTCACATAGAAACTTGAAATTTGGCACGAGCATTGATTATGTCATAAATAGGAAAAGCTAATGGGTCCCAACTCGATTATTCAATTCTATGCGCAAAAGAATTAGCGTCCAAATTTTACGTACACAATCCAATTTTCTCACATAGAAACGTAAAATTTGGCATGGGCATTGAATATGTTCTAAATAGGAAAAACTAATGGGTCCCAACTCGATTATTCAATTCTATGCGCAAAAGAATTAGCGTCAAAATTTAACGTACGGAATGTATTTTTCTCACTTTCCAGTGTCATAGAAACGTGAAATTTGGCACGAGCATTGATTATGTCATAAATAGGAAAAGCTAATGGGTCCCAACTCCGTTATTTAATTCTATGCGCAAAAGAATTAGCGTCCAAATGTTACGTACGGAATGTAATTTTCTCACATAGAAACTTAAAATTTGGCACGGGCATTGAATATGTCATAAATAAGAAAAGCTAATGGGTCCCAACTCGATTATTCAATTCTATGCGCAAAAGAATTAGCGTCCAAATTTTATGTACACAATCGAATTTTCTCACATAGAAACTTAAAATTTGGCACGGGCATTGAATATGTTCTAAATAGGAAAAACTAATGGGTCCCAACTCGATTATTTAATTCTATGCGCAAAAGAATTAGCGTCAAAATTTAACGTACGGAATGTATTTTTCTCACTTTCCAGTGTCATAAAAACGTGAAATTTGGCACGAGCATTGATTATGTCATAAATAGGAAAAGCTAATGGGTCCCAACTCGATTATTCAATTCTATGTGCAAAAGAATTAGCCTCCAAATTTTATGTACGGAATCCAATTTTCTCACATAGAAACTTGAAATTTGGCACGAGCATTGATTATGTCATAAATAGGAAAAACTAATGGGTCCCAACTCGATTATTCAATTCTATGCGCAAAAGAATTAGCGTCCAAATTTTACGTACACAATCCAATTTTCTCACATAGAAAAGTAAAATTTGGCATGGGCATTGAATATGTTCTAAATAGGAAAAACTAATGGGTCCCAACTCGATTATTCAATTCTATGCGCAAAAGAATTAGCGTCAAAATTTAACGTACGGAATGTATTTTTCTCACTCTCCAGTGTCATAGAAACGTGAAATTTGGCACGAGCATTGATTATGTCATAAATAGGAAAAGCTAATGGGTCCCAACTCCGTTATTTAATTCTATGCGCAAAAGAATTAGCGTCCAAATGTTACGTACGGAATGTAATTTTCTCACATAGAAACTTAAAATTTGGCACGGGCATTGATTATGTCATAAATAAGAAAAGCTAATGGGTCCCAACTCGATTTTTCAATTCTATGTGCAAAAGAATTAGCCTCCAAATTTTACATACAGAATCCAATTTTCTCACATAGAAACTTGAAATTTGGCATGAGCATTGATTATGTCATAAATAGGAAAAGCTAATGGGTCCCAACTCCGTTATTTAATTCTATGCGCAAAAGAATTAGCGTCCAAATGTTACGTACGGAATGTAATTTTCTCACATAGAAACTTAAAATTTGGCACGGGCATTGAATATGTTCTAAATAGGAAAAACTAATGGGTCCCAACTCGATTATTTAATTCTATGCGCAAAAGAATTAGCGTCAAAATTTAACGTACGGAATGTATTTTTCTCACTTTCCAGTGTCATAAAAACGTGAAATTTGGCACGAGCATTGATTATGTCATAAATAGGAAAAGCTAATGGGTCCCAACTCGATTATTCAATTCTATGTGCAAAAGAATTAGCCTCCAAATTTTATGTACGGAATCCAATTTTCTCACATAGAAACTTGAAATTTGGCACGAGCATTGATTATGTCATAAATAGGAAAAACTAATGGGTCCCAACTCGATTATTCAATTCTATGCGCAAAAGAATTAGCGTCCAAATTTTACGTACACAATCCAATTTTCTCACATAGAAAAGTAAAATTTGGCATGGGCATTGAATATGTTCTAAATAGGAAAAACTAATGGGTCCCAACTCGATTATTCAATTCTATGCGCAAAAGAATTAGCGTCAAAATTTAACGTACGGAATGTATTTTTCTCACTCTCCAGTGTCATAGAAACGTGAAATTTGGCACGAGCATTGATTATGTCATAAATAGGAAAAGCTAATGGGTCCCAACTCCGTTATTTAATTCTATGCGCAAAAGAATTAGCGTCCAAATGTTACGTACGGAATGTAATTTTCTCACATAGAAACTTAAAATTTGGCACGGGCATTGATTATGTCATAAATAAGAAAAGCTAATGGGTCCCAACTCGATTTTTCAATTCTATGTGCAAAAGAATTAGCCTCCAAATTTTACATACAGAATCCAATTTTCTCACATAGAAACTTGAAATTTGGCATGAGCATTGATTATGTCATAAATAGGAAAAGCCAATGGGTCCCAACTCCGTTTTTTAATTCTATGCGCAAAAGAATTAGCGTCCAAATGTTACGTACGGAATGTAATTTTCTCACATAGAAACTTAAAATTTGGCACGGGCATTGATTATGTCATAAATAAGAAAAGCTAATGGGTCCTAACTCGATTATTAAATTCTATGTGCAAAACAATTAGCCGTCAAATTTTTAGTACGGAATCCAATTTTCTCACATAGAAACTTGAAATTTGGCACGAGCATTGATTATGTCATAAATAGGAAAAGCTAATGGGTCCCAACTCGATTATTCAATTCTATGCGCAAAAGAATTAGCGTCCAAATTTTACGTATAGAATCCAATTTTCTCACATAGAAACTTAAGATTTGGCACGGGCATTGTATATGTTCAAAATAGGAAAAACTAATGGGTCTCAACTCGATTATTCAATTCTATGCGCAAAAGAATTAGCGTCAAAATTTTCATTACGGAATGTATTTTTCTCACTTTCCAGGATCATAGAAACGTAAAATTTGGCACGAGCATTGATTATGTCATAAATAGGAAAAGCTAATGGGTCCTAACTCGATTATTCAATTCTATGTGCAAAAGAATTAGCGTCAAAATTTTACGTATGGAATGTATTTTTCTCACTTTCCAGTGTCACAGAAACGTGAAATTTGGCACGAGCATTGATTATGTCATAAATAGGAAAAGCTAATGGGTCCCAACTCCGTTATTTAATTCTATGCGCAAAAGAATTAGCGTCCAAATGTTACGTACGGAATGTAATTTTCTCACATAGAAACTTAAAATTTGGCACGGGCATTGATTATGTCATAAATAAGAAAAGCTAATGGGTCCTAACTCGATTATTCAATTCTATGTGCAAAAGAATTAGCCTCCAAATTTTACGTACGGAATCCAATTTTCTCACATAGAAACTTGAAATTTGGCACGAGCATTGATTATGTCATAAATAGGAAAAGCTAATGGGTCCCAACTCGATTATTCAATTCTATGTGCAAAAGAATTAGCCTCCAAATTTTACGTACAGAATCCAATTTTCTCACATAGAAACTTGAAATTTGGCACGAGCATTGAATATGTCATAAATAGGAAAAGCTAATGGGTCCCAACTCGATTATTCAATTCTGTGCGCAAGAGAATTAGCGTCAAAATTTAACGTACGGAATCCAAATTTCTCACATAGAAACGTAAAGTTTGGCATGGGCATTGAATATGTTCTAAATAGGAAAAACTAATGGGTCCCAACTCGATTATTCAATTCTATGCGCAAAAGAATTAGCGTCAAAATTTAACGTACGGAATGTATTTTTCTCACTTTCCAGTGTCATAGAAACGTGAAATTTGGCACGAGCATTGATTATGTCATAAATAGGAAAAGCTAATGGGTCCAACTCGATTATTCAATTCTATGTGCAAAAGAATTAGCCTCCAAATTTTACGTACAGATTCCAATTTTCTCACATAGAAACTTGAAATTTGGCACGAGCATTGATTATGTCATAAATAGGAAAAGCTAATGGGTCCCAACTCGATTATTCAATTCTATGCGCAAAAGAATTAGCGTCCAAATTTTACGTATAGAATCCAATTTTCTCACATAGAAACTTAAAATTTGGCACGGGCATTGATTATGTCATAAATAAGAAAAGCTAATGGTTCCCAACTCGATTTTTCAATTCTATGTGCAAAAGAATTAGCGTCCAAATGTTACGTACGGAATGTAATTTTCTCACATAGAAACTTAAAATTTGGCACGGGCATTGATTATGTCATAAATAAGAAAAGCTAATGGGTCCTAACTCGATTATTCAATTCTATGTGCAAAAGAATTAGCCGTCAAATTTTAAGTACGGAATCCAATTTTCTCACATAGAAACTTGAAATTTGGCACGAGCATTGATTATGTCATAAATAGGAAAAGCTAATGGGTCCCAACTCGATTATTCAATTCTATGCGCAAAAGAATTAGCGTCCAAATTTTACGTATAGAATCCAATTTTCTCACATAGAAACTTAAAATTTGGCACGGGCATTGTATATGTTCAAAATAGGAAAAACTAATGGGTCTCAACTCGATTATTCAATTCTATGCGCAAAAGAATTAGCGTCAAAATTTTCGTTACGGAATGTATTTTTCTCACTTTCCAGGGTCATAGAAACGTGAAATTTGGCACGAGCATTGATTATGTCATAAATAGGAAAAGCTAATGGGTCCTAACTCGATTATTCAATTCTATGTGCAAAAGAATTAGCGTCAAAATTTTACGTATGGAATGTATTTTTCTCACTTTCCAGTGTCACAGAAACGTGAAATTTGGCACGAGCATTGATTATGTCATAAATAGGAAAAGCTAATGGGTCCCAACTCGATTATTCAATTCTATGTGCAAAAGAATTAGCCTCCAAATTTTACGTACGGAATCCAATTTTCTCACATAGAAACTTGAAATTTGGCACGAGCATTGATTATGTCATAAATAGGAAAAGCTAATGGGTCCCAACTCGATTATTCAATTCTATGTGCAAAAGAATTAGCCTCCAAATTTTACGTACGGAATCCAATTTTCTCACATAGAAACTTGAAATTTGGCACAAGCATTGATTATGTCATAAATAGGAAAAGCTAATGGGTCCCAACTCGATTATTCAATTCTATGTGCAAAAGAATTAGCCTCCAAATTTTATGTACGGAATTTAATTTTCTCACATAGAAACTTGAAATTTGGCACGAGCATTGATTATGTCATAAATAGGAAAAGCTAATGGGTCCCAACTCGATTATTCAATTCTATGCGCAAAAGAATTAGCGTCCAAATTTTACGTACACAATCCAATTTTCTCACATAGAAACGTAAAATTTGGCATGGGCATTGAATATGTTCTAAATAGGAAAAACTAATGGGTCCCAACTCGATTATTCAATTCTATGCGCAAAAGAATTAGCGTCAAAATTTAACGTACGGAATGTATTTTTCTCACTTTCCAGTGTCATAGAAACGTGAAATTTGGCACGAGCATTAATTATGTCATAAATAGGAAAAGCTAATGGGTCCCAACTCCGTTATTTAATTCTATGCGCAAAAGAATTAGCGTCCAAATGTTACGTACGGAATGTAATTTTCTCACATAGAAACTTAAAATTTGGCACGGGCATTGAATATGTCATGAATAAGAAAAGCTAATGGGTCCCAACTCGATTATTCAATTCTATGCGCAAAAGAATTAGCGTCCAAATTTTATGTACACAATCGAATTTTCTCACATAGAAACTTAAAATTTGGCACGGGCATTGAATATGTTCTAAATAGGAAAAACTAATGGGTCCCAACTCGATTATTTAATTCTATGCGCAAAAGAATTAGCGTCAAAATTTAACGTACGGAATGTATTTTTCTCACTTTCCAGTGTCATAAAAACGTGAAATTTGGCACGAGCATTGATTATGTCATAAATAGGAAAAGCTAATGGGTCCCAACTCGATTATTCAATTCTATGTGCAAAAGAATTAGCCTCCAAATTTTATGTACGGAATCCAATTTTCTCACATAGAAACTTGAAATTTGGCACGAGCATTGATTATGTCATAAATAGGAAAAACTAATGGGTCCCAACTCGATTATTCAATTCTATGCGCAAAAGAATTAGCGTCCAAATTTTACGTACACAATCCAATTTTCTCACATAGAAAAGAAAAATTTGGCATGGGCATTGAATATGTTCTAAATAGGAAAAACTAATGGGTCCCAACTCGATTATTCAATTCTATGCGCAAAAGAATTAGCGTCAAAATTTAACGTACGGAATGTATTTTTCTCACTCTCCAGTGTCATAGAAACGTGAAATTTGGCACGAGCATTGATTATGTCATAAATAGGAAAAGCTAATGGGTCCCAACTCCGTTATTTAATTCTATGCGCAAAAGAATTAGCGTCCAAATGTTACGTACGGAATGTAATTTTCTCACATAGAAACTTAAAATTTGGCACGGGCATTGATTATGTCATAAATAAGAAAAGCTAATGGGTCCCAACTCGATTTTTCAATTCTATGTGCAAAAGAATTAGCCTCCAAATTTTACATACAGAATCCAATTTTCTCACATAGAAACTTGAAATTTGGCATGAGCATTGATTATGTCATAAATAGGAAAAGCTAATGGGTCCCAACTCCGTTATTTAATTCTATGCGCAAAAGAATTAGCGTCCAAATGTTACGTACGGAATGTAATTTTCTCACATAGAAACTTAAAATTTGGCACGGGCATTGATTATGTCATAAATAGGAAAAGCTAATGGGTCCTAACTCGATTATTCAATTCTATGTGCAAAAGAATTAGCCGTCAAATTTTAAGTACGGAATCCAATTTTCTCACATAGAAACTTGAAATTTGGCACGAGCATTGATTATGTCATAAATAGGAAAAGCTAATGGGTCCCAACTCGATTATTCAATTCTATGCGCAAAAGAATTAGCGTCCAAATTTTACGTATAGAATCCAATTTTCTCACATAGAAACTTAAGATTTGGCACGGGCATTGTATATGTTCAAAATAGGAAAAACTAATGGGTCTCAACTCGATTATTCAATTCTATGCGCAAAAGAATTAGCGTCAAAATTTTCATTACGGAATGTATTTTTCTCACTTTCCAGGATCATAGAAACGTAAAATTTGGCACGAGCATTGATTATGTCATAAATAGGAAAAGCTAATGGGTCCTAACTCGATTATTCAATTCTATGTGCAAAAGAATTAGCGTCAAAATTTTACGTATGGAATGTATTTTTCTCACTTTCCAGTGTCACAGAAATGTGAAATTTGGCACGAGCATTGATTATGTCATAAATAGGAAAAGCTAATGGGTCCCAACTCCGTTATTTAATTCTATGCGCAAAAGAATTAGCGTCCAAATGTTACGTACGGAATGTAATTTTCTCACATAGAAACTTAAAATTTGGCACGGGCATTGATTATGTCATAAATAAGAAAAGCTAATGGGTCCTAACTCGATTATTCAATTCTATGTGCAAAAGAATTAGCCTCCAAATTTTACGTACGGAATCCAATTTTCTCACATAGAAACTTGAAATTTGGCACGAGCATTGATTATGTCATAAATAGGAAAAGCTAATGGGTCCCAACTCGATTATTCAATTCTATGTGCAAAAGAATTAGCCTCCAAATTTTACGTACAGAATCCAATTTTCTCACATAGAAACTTGAAATTTGGCACGAGCATTGAATATGTCATAAATAGGAAAAGCTAATGGGTCCCAACTCGATTATTCAATTCTGTGCGCAAGAGAATTAGCGACAAAATTTAACGAACGGAATCCAAATTTCTCACATAGAAACGTAAAGTTTGGCATGGGCATTGAATATGTTCTAAATAGGAAAAACTAATGGGTCCCAACTCGATTATTCAATTCTATGCGCAAAAGAATTAGCGTCAAAATTTAACGTACGGAATGTATTTTTCTCACTTTCCAGTGTCATAGAAACGTGAAATTTGGCACGAGCATTGATTATGTCATAAATAGGAAAAGCTAATGGGTCCAACTCGATTATTCAATTCTATGTGCAAAAGAATTAGCCTCCAAATTTTACGTACAGATTCCAATTTTCTCACATAGAAACTTGAAATTTGGCACGAGCATTGATTATGTCATAAATAGGAAAAGCTAATGGGTCCCAACTCGATTATTCAATTCTATGCGCAAAAGAATTAGCGTCCAAATTTTACGTATAGAATCCAATTTTCTCACATAGAAACTTAAAATTTGGTACGGGCATTGTATATGTTCAAAATAGGAAAAACTAATGGGTCTCAACTCGCTTATTCAATTCTATGCGCAAAAGAATTAGCGTCAAAATTTTCCGTACATAATGTATTTTTCTCACTTTCCAGTGTCATAGAAACGTGAAATTTGGCACGAGCATTGATTATGTCATAAATAGGAAAAGCTAATGGGTCCTAACTCGATTATTCAATTCTATGTGCAAAAGAATTAGCGTCAAAATTTTACGTATGGAATGTATTTTTCTCACTTTCCAGTGTCATACAAAACGTGAAATTTGGCACGAGCATTGATTATGTCATAAATAGGAAAAGCTAATGGGTCCCAACTCCGTTATTTAATTCAAGGCACTAAAGAATTAGCGCCCAAGTTTTACGTACGGAATGTAATTTTCTCACATAGAAACTTAAAATTTGGCACGGGCATTGATTATGTCATAAATAGGAAAAGCTAATTGGTCCTAACTCAATTATTCAATTCTATGTGCAAAAGAATTAGCGTAAAAATTTTACGTACGGAATCCAATTTTCTCACATAGAAACTTGAAATTTGGCACGAGCATTGATTATGTCATAAATAGGAAAAGCTAAAGGGTCCCAACTCCGTTATTTAATACTAGGCACAAAAGAATTAGCGTCCAAGTTTTACGTATGGAATGTAATTTTCTCACATAGAAACTTAAAATTTGGCACGGGCATTGATTATGTCATAAATAGGAAAAGCTAATGGGTCCTAACTAGATTATTCAATTCTATGTGCAAAAGAATTAGCCTCCTAATTTTACATACAGAATACAATTTTCTCACATAGAAACTTGAAATTTGGCACGAGCATTGATTATGTCATAAATAGGAAAAGCTAATGGGTCCCAACTCCGTTATTTAATTCTATGCGCAAAAGAATTAGCGTCCAAATGTTACGTACGGAATGTAATTTTCTCACATAGAAACTTAAAATTTGGCAAGGGCATTGATTATGTCATAAATAAGAAAAGCTAATGGGTCCTAACTCGATTATTCAATTCTATGCGCAAAAGAATTAGCGTCCAAATTTTACGTACACAATCCAATTTTCTCACATAGAAACTTAAAATTTGGCACAGGCATTGAATATGTTCTAAATAGGAAAAACTAATGGGTCCCAACTCGATTATTCAATTCTATGCGCAAAAGAATTAGCATCAAAATTTTACGTACGGAATGTATTTTTCTCACTTTCCAGTGTCATAGAAACGTGAAATTTGGCACGAGCATTGATTATGTCATAAATAGGAAAAGCTAATGGGTCCAACTCGATTATTCAATTCTATGTGCAAAAGAATTAGCCTCCAAATTTTACGTTTGGAATCCAATTTTCTCACATAGAAACTTGAAATTTGGCACGAGCATTGATTATGTCATAAATAGGAAAAGCTAATGGGTCCCAACTCGATTATTCAATTCTATGCGCAAAAGAATTAGCGTCCAAATTTTACGAACACAATCCAATTTTCTCACATAGAAACTTAAAATTTGGCACGGGCATTGTATATGTTCAAAATAGGAAAAACTAATGGGTCTCAACTCGATTATTCAATTCTATGCGCAAAAGAATTAGCGTCAAAATTTTCCGTACGGAATGTATTTTTCTCACTTTCCAGAGTCATAGAAACGTGAAATTTGGCACGAGCATTGATTATGTCATAAATAGGAAAAGCTAATGGGTCCTAACTCGATTATTCAATTCTATGTGCAAAAGAATTAGCGTCAAAATTTTACGTATGGAATGTATTTTTCTCACTTTCCAGTGTCATAGAAACGTGAAATTTGGCACGAGCATTGATTATGTCATAAATAGGAAAAGCTAATGGGTCCCAACTCGATTATTCAATTCTATGTGCAAAAGAATTAGCCTCCAAATTTTATGTACGGAATCCAATTTTCTCACATAGAAACTTGAAATTTAGCACGAGCATTGATTATGTCATAAATAGAAAAAACTAATGGATCCCAACTCGATTATTCAATTCTATGCGCAAAAGAATTAGCGTCCAAATTTTACGTACACAATCCAATTTTCTCACATAGAAACGTAAAATTTGGCATGGGCATTGAATATGTTCTAAATAGGAAAAACTAATGGGTCCCAACTCGATTATTCAATTCTATGCGCAAAAGAATTAGCGTCAAAATTTAACGTACAGAATGTATTTTTCTCACTTTCCAGTGTCATAGAAACGTGAAATTTGGCACGAGCATTAATTATGTCATAAATAAGAAAAGCTAATGGGTCCCAACTCCGTTATTTAATTCTATGCGCAAAAGAATTCGCGTCCAAATGTTACGTACGGAATTTAATTTTCTCACATAGAAACTTAAAATTTGGCACGGGCATTGATTATGTCATAAATAAGAAAAGCTAATGGGTCCCAACTCGATTTTTCAATTCTATGTGCAAAAGAATTAGCCTCCAAATTTTACATACAGAATCCAATTTTCTCACATAGAAACTTGAAATTTGGCATGAGCATTGATTGTCATAAATAGGAAAAGCTAATGGGTCCCAACTCCGCTATTTAATTCTATGCGCAAAAGAATTAGCGTCCAAATGTTACGTACGGAATGTAATTTTCTCACATAGAAACTTAAAATTTGGCACGGGCATTGATTATGTCATAAATAAGAAAAGCTAATGGGTCCTAACTCGATTATTCAATTCTATGTGCAAAAGAATTAGCCTCCAAATTTTAAGTACGGATTCCAATTTTCTCACATAGAAACTTGAAATTTGGCACGAGCATTGATTATGTCATAAATAGGAAAAGCTAATGGGTCCCAACTCGATTATTCAATTCTATGCGCAAAAGAATTAGCGTCCAAATTTTACGTACACAATCCAATTTTCTCACATAGAAACTTAAAATTTGGCACGGGCATTGTATATGTTCAAAATAGGAAAAACTAATGGGTCTCAACTCGATTATTCAATTCTATGCGCAAAAGAATTAGCGTCAAAATTTTCCGTACGGAATGTATTTTTCTCACTTTCCAGTGTCATAGAAATGTGAAATTTGGCACGAGCATTGATTATGTCAAATAGGAAAAGCTAATGGGTCCTAACTCGATTATTCAATTCTATGTGCAAAAGAATTAGCGTCAAAATTTTACGTATGGAATGTATTTTTCTTACTTTCCAGTGTCATAAAAACGTGAAATTTGGCACGAGCATTGATTATGTCATAAATAGGAAAAGCTAATGGGTCCCAACTCGATTATTCAATTCTATGTGCAAAAGAATTAGCCTCCAAATTTTATGTACGGAATCCAATTTTCTCACATAGAAACTTGAAATTTGGCACGAGCATTGATTATGTCATAAATAGGAAAAACTAATGGGTCCCAACTCGATTATTCAATTCTATGCGCAAAAGAATTAGCGTCCAAATTTTACGTACACAATCCAATTTTCTCACATAGAAAAGTAAAATTTGGCATGGGCATTGAATATGTTCTAAATAGGAAAAACTAATGGGTCCCAACTCGATTATTCAATTCTATGCGCAAAAGAATTAGCGTCAAAATTTAACGTACGGAATGTATTTTTCTCACTTTCCAGTGTCATAGAAACGTGAAATTTGGCACGAGCATTGATTATGTCATAAATAGGAAAAGCTAATGGGTCCCAACTCCGTTATTTAATTCTATGCGCAAAAGAATTAGCGTCCAAATGTTACGTACGGAATGTAATTTTCTCACATAGAAACTTAAAATTTGGCACGGGCATTGATTATGTCATAAATAAGAAAAGCTAATGGGTCCCAACTCGATTTTTCAATTCTATGTGCAAAAGAATTAGCCTCCAAATTTTACATACAGAATCCAATTTTCTCACATAGAAACTTGAAATTTGGCATGAGCATTGATTATGTCATAAATAGGAAAAGCTAATGGGTCCCAACTCCGTTATTTAATTCTATGCGCAAAAGAATTAGCGTCCAAATGTTACGTACGGAATGTAATTTTCTCACATAGAAACTTAAAATTTGGCACGGGCATTGATTATGTCATAAATAAGAAAAGCTAATGGGTCCTAACTCGATTATTCAATTCTATGTGCAAAAGAATTAGCCGTCAAATTTTACGTACGTAATCCAATTTTCTCACATAGAAACTTGAAATTTGGCACGAGCATTGATTATGTCATAAATAGGAAAAGCTAATGGGTCCCAACTCGATTATTCAATTCTATGCGCAAAAGAATTAGCGTCCAAATTTTACGTATAGAATCCAATTTTCTCACATAGAAACTTAAAATTTGGCACGGGCATTGTATATGTTCAAAATAGGAAAAACTAATGGGTCTCAACTCGATTATTCAATTCTATGTGCAAAAGAATTAGCGTCAAAATTTTCCGTACGGAATGTATTTTTCTCACTTTCCAGGGTCATAGAAACGTGAAATTTGGCACGAGCATTGATTATGTCATAAATAGGAAAAGCTAATGGGTCCCAACTCGATTATTCAATTCTATGTGCAAAAGAATTAGCGTCAAAATTTTACGTATGGAATGTATTTTTCTCACTTTCCAGTGTCACAGAAACGTGAAATTTGGCACGAGCATTGATTATGTCATAAATAGGAAAAGCTAATGGGTCCCAACTCGATTATTCAATTCTATGTGCAAAAGAATTAGCCTCCAAATTTTACGTACGGAATCCAATTTTCTCACATAGAAACTTGAAATTTGGCACGAGCATTGATTATGTCATAAATAGGAAAAGCTAATGGGTCCCAACTCGATTATTCAATTCTATGTGCAAAAGAATTAGCCTCCAAATTTTACGTACGAAATCCAATTTTCTCACATAGAAACTTGAAATTTGGCACGAGCATTGATTATGTCATAAATAGGAAAAGCTAATGGGTCCCAACTCGATTATTCAATTCTATGCGCAAAAGAATTAGCGTCAAAATTTAACGTACGGAATCCAATTTTCTCACATAGAAACGTAAAGTTTGGCATGGGCATTGAATATGTTCTAAATAGGAAAAACTAATGGGTCCCTACTCGATTATTCAATTCTATACGCAAAAGAATTAGCGTCAAAATTTAACGTACGGAATGTATTTTTCTCACTTTCCAGTGTCATAGAAACGTGAAATTTGGCACGAGCATTGATTATGTCATAAATAGGAAAAGCTAATGGGTCCCAACTCCGTTATTTAATTCTAGGCACTAAAGAATTAGCGCCCAAGTTTTACGTACGGAATGTAATTTTCTCACATAGAAACATAAAATTTGGCACGGGCATTGATTATGTCATAAATAGGAAAAGCTAATTGGTCCTAACTCAATTATTCAATTCTATGTGCAAAAGAATTAGCGTCAAAATTTTACGTACGGAATCCAATTTTCTCACATAGAAACTTGAAATTTGGCACGAGCATTGATTATGTCATAAATAGGAAAAGCTAAAGGGTCCCAACTCCGTTATTTAATTCTAGGCACAAAAGAATTAGCGTCCAAGTTTTACGTATGGAATGTAATTTTCTCACATAGAAACTTAAAATTTGGCACGAGCATTGATTATGTCATAAATAGGAAAAGCTAATGGGTCCTAACTAGATTATTCAATTCTATGTGCCTTTTAATTAGCGTCCAAATTTTACATACAGAATCCAATTTTCTCACATAGAAACTTGAAATTTGGCACGAGCAATGATTATGTCATAAATAGGAAAAGCTAATGGGTCCCAACTCAGTTATTTAATTCTATGCGCAAAAGAATTAGCGTCCAAATGTTACGTACGGAATGTAATTTTCTCACATAGAAACTTAAAATTTGGCAACGGCATTGATTATGTCATAAATAAGAAAAGCTAATGGGTCCTAACTCGATTATTCAATTCTATGCGAAAAAGAATTAGCGTCCAAATTTTACGTACACAATCCAATTTTCTCACATAGAAACTTAAAATTTGGCACTGGCATTGAATATGTTCTAAATAGGAAAAACTAATGGGTCCCAACTCGATTATTCAATTCTATGCGCAAAAGAATTAGCATCAAAATTTTACGTACGGAATGTATTTTTCTCACTTTCCAGTGTCATAGAAACGTGAAATTTGGCACGAGCATTGATTATGTCATAAATAGGAAAAGCTAATGGGTCCAACTCGATTATTCAATTCTATGTGCAAAAGAATTAGCCTCCAAATTTTACGTACGGAATCCAATTTTCTCACATAGAAACGTGAAATTTGGCACGAGCATTGATTATGTCATAAATAGGAAAAGCTAATGGGTCCCAACTCGATTATTCAATTCTATGTGCAAAAGAATTAGCGTCCAAATTTTACGTACGGAATCCAATTTTCTCACATAGAAACTTGAAATTTGGCACGAGCATTGATTATGTCATAAATAGGAAAAGCTAATGGGTCCCAACTCCGTTATTTAAATCTAGGCACTAAAGAATTAGCGTCCAAGTTTTACGTACGGAATGTAATTTTCTCACATAGAAACTTAAAATTTGGCACGGGCATTGATTATGTCATAAATAGGAAAAGCTAATGGGTCCCAACTCGATTTTTCAATTCTATGTGCAAAAGAATTAGCCTCCAAATTTTATGTACGGAATCCAATTTTCTCACATAGAAACTTGAAATTTGGCACGAGCATTGATTATGTCATAAATAGGAAAAACTTAAGGGTCCCAACTCCGTAATTTAATTCTAGGCACAAAAGAATTAGCGTCCAAGTTTTACGTACGGAATGTAATTTTCTCACATAGAAATTTAAAATTTGGCACGGGCATTGATTATGTCATAAATAGGAAAAGCTAATGGGTCCCAACTCGATTTTTCAATTCTATGTGCAAAAGAATTAGCCTCCAAATTTTATGTACGGAATCCAATTTTCTCACATAGAAACTTGAAATTTGGCACGGGCATTGATTATGTCATAAATAGGAAAAGCTAATGGGTCCCAACTCGATTATTTAATTCTATGCGCAAAAGAATTAGCGTCCAAATGTTACGTACGGAATGTAATTTTCTCACATAGAAACTTAAAATTTGGCACGGGCATTGATTATGTCATAAATAAGAAAAGCTAATGGGTCCCAACTCGATTTTTCAATTCTATGTGCAAAAGAATTAGCCTCCAAATTTTACATACAGAATCCAATTTTCTCACATAGAAACTTGAAATTTGGCATGAGCATTGATTATGTCATAAATAGGAAAAGCTAATGGGTCCCAACTCCGTTATTTAATTCTATGCGCAAAAGAATTAGCCTCCAAATTTTACGTACGGAATCCAATTTTCTCACATAGAAACTTGAAATTTGGCACGAGCATTGATTATGTCATAAATAGGAAAAGCTAATGGGTCCCAACTCGATTATTCAATTCTATGTGCAAAAGAATTAGCCTCCAAATTTTACGTACGAAATCCAATTTTCTCACATAGAAACTTGAAATTTGGCACGAGCATTGAATATGTCATAAATAGGAAAAGCTAATGGGTCCCAACTCGATTATTCAATTCTGTGCGCAAGAGAATTAGCGTCAAAATTTAACGTACGGAATCCAAATTTCTCACATAGAAACGTAAAGTTTGGCATGGGCATTGAATATGTTCTAAATAGGAAAAACTAATGGGTCCCAACTCGATTATTCAATTCTATGCGCAAAAGAATTAGCGTCAAAATTTAACGTACGGAATGTATTTTTCTCACTTTCCAGTGTCATAGAAACGTGAAATTTGGCACGAGCATTGATTATGTCATAAATAGGAAAAGCTAATGGGTCCAACTCGATTATTCAATTCTATGTGCAAAAGAATTAGCCTCCAAATTTTACGTACAGATTCCAATTTTCTCACATAGAAACTTGAAATTTGGCACGAGCATTGATTATGTCATAAATAGGAAAAGCTAATGGGTCCCAACTCGATTATTCAATTCTATGCGCAAAAGAATTAGCGTCCAAATTTTACGTATAGAATCCAATTTTCTCACATAGAAACTTAAAATTTGGCACGGGCATTGATTATGTCATAAATAAGAAAAGCTAATGGTTCCCAACTCGATTTTTCAATTCTATGTGCAAAAGAATTAGCGTCCAAATGTTACGTACGGAATGTAATTTTCTCACATAGAAACTTAAAATTTGGCACGGGCATTGATTATGTCATAAATAAGAAAAGCTAATGGGTCCTAACTCGATTATTCAATTCTATGTGCAAAAGAATTAGCCGTCAAATTTTAAGTACGGAATCCAATTTTCTCACATAGAAACTTGAAATTTGGCACGAGCATTGATTATGTCATAAATAGGAAAAGCTAATGGGTCCCAACTCGATTATTCAATTCTATGCGCAAAAGAATTAGCGTCCAAATTTTACGTATAGAATCCAATTTTCTCACATAGAAACTTAAAATTTGGCACGGGCATTGTATATGTTCAAAATAGGAAAAACTAATGGGTCTCAACTCGATTATTCAATTCTATGCGCAAAAGAATTAGCGTCAAAATTTTCGTTACGGAATGTATTTTTCTCACTTTCCAGGGTCATAGAAACGTGAAATTTGGCACGAGCATTGATTATGTCATAAATAGGAAAAGCTAATGGGTCCTAACTCGATTATTCAATTCTATGTGCAAAAGAATTAGCGTCAAAATTTTACGTATGGAATGTATTTTTCTCACTTTCCAGTGTCACAGAAACGTGAAATTTGGCACGAGCATTGATTATGTCATAAATAGGAAAAGCTAATGGGTCCCAACTCGATTATTCAATTCTATGTGCAAAAGAATTAGCCTCCAAATTTTACGTACGGAATCCAATTTTCTCACATAGAAACTTGAAATTTGGCACGAGCATTGATTATGTCATAAATAGGAAAAGCTAATGGGTCCCAACTCGATTATTCAATTCTATGTGCAAAAGAATTAGCCTCCAAATTTTACGTACGGAATCCAATTTTCTCACATAGAAACTTGAAATTTGGCACAAGCATTGATTATGTCATAAATAGGAAAAGCTAATGGGTCCCAACTCGATTATTCAATTCTATGTGCAAAAGAATTAGCCTCCAAATTTTATGTACGGAATTTAATTTTCTCACATAGAAACTTGAAATTTGGCACGAGCATTGATTATGTCATAAATAGGAAAAGCTAATGGGTCCCAACTCGATTATTCAATTCTATGCGCAAAAGAATTAGCGTCCAAATTTTACGTACACAATCCAATTTTCTCACATAGAAACGTAAAATTTGGCATGGGCATTGAATATGTTCTAAATAGGAAAAACTAATGGGTCCCAACTCGATTATTCAATTCTATGCGCAAAAGAATTAGCGTCAAAATTTAACGTACGGAATGTATTTTTCTCACTTTCCAGTGTCATAGAAACGTGAAATTTGGCACGAGCATTAATTATGTCATAAATAGGAAAAGCTAATGGGTCCCAACTCCGTTATTTAATTCTATGCGCAAAAGAATTAGCGTCCAAATGTTACGTACGGAATGTAATTTTCTCACATAGAAACTTAAAATTTGGCACGGGCATTGAATATGTCATGAATAAGAAAAGCTAATGGGTCCCAACTCGATTATTCAATTCTATGCGCAAAAGAATTAGCGTCCAAATTTTATGTACACAATCGAATTTTCTCACATAGAAACTTAAAATTTGGCACGGGCATTGAATATGTTCTAAATAGGAAAAACTAATGGGTCCCAACTCGATTATTTAATTCTATGCGCAAAAGAATTAGCGTCAAAATTTAACGTACGGAATGTATTTTTCTCACTTTCCAGTGTCATAAAAACGTGAAATTTGGCACGAGCATTGATTATGTCATAAATAGGAAAAGCTAATGGGTCCCAACTCGATTATTCAATTCTATGTGCAAAAGAATTAGCCTCCAAATTTTATGTACGGAATCCAATTTTCTCACATAGAAACTTGAAATTTGGCACGAGCATTGATTATGTCATAAATAGGAAAAACTAATGGGTCCCAACTCGATTATTCAATTCTATGCGCAAAAGAATTAGCGTCCAAATTTTACGTACACAATCCAATTTTCTCACATAGAAAAGAAAAATTTGGCATGGGCATTGAATATGTTCTAAATAGGAAAAACTAATGGGTCCCAACTCGATTATTCAATTCTATGCGCAAAAGAATTAGCGTCAAAATTTAACGTACGGAATGTATTTTTCTCACTCTCCAGTGTCATAGAAACGTGAAATTTGGCACGAGCATTGATTATGTCATAAATAGGAAAAGCTAATGGGTCCCAACTCCGTTATTTAATTCTATGCGCAAAAGAATTAGCGTCCAAATGTTACGTACGGAATGTAATTTTCTCACATAGAAACTTAAAATTTGGCACGGGCATTGATTATGTCATAAATAAGAAAAGCTAATGGGTCCCAACTCGATTTTTCAATTCTATGTGCAAAAGAATTAGCCTCCAAATTTTACATACAGAATCCAATTTTCTCACATAGAAACTTGAAATTTGGCATGAGCATTGATTATGTCATAAATAGGAAAAGCTAATGGGTCCCAACTCCGTTATTTAATTCTATGCGCAAAAGAATTAGCGTCCAAATGTTACGTACGGAATGTAATTTTCTCACATAGAAACTTAAAATTTGGCACGGGCATTGATTATGTCATAAATAGGAAAAGCTAATGGGTCCTAACTCGATTATTCAATTCTATGTGCAAAAGAATTAGCCGTCAAATTTTAAGTACGGAATCCAATTTTCTCACATAGAAACTTGAAATTTGGCACGAGCATTGATTATGTCATAAATAGGAAAAGCTAATGGGTCCCAACTCGATTATTCAATTCTATGCGCAAAAGAATTAGCGTCCAAATTTTACGTATAGAATCCAATTTTCTCACATAGAAACTTAAGATTTGGCACGGGCATTGTATATGTTCAAAATAGGAAAAACTAATGGGTCTCAACTCGATTATTCAATTCTATGCGCAAAAGAATTAGCGTCAAAATTTTCATTACGGAATGTATTTTTCTCACTTTCCAGGATCATAGAAACGTAAAATTTGGCACGAGCATTGATTATGTCATAAATAGGAAAAGCTAATGGGTCCTAACTCGATTATTCAATTCTATGTGCAAAAGAATTAGCGTCAAAATTTTACGTATGGAATGTATTTTTCTCACTTTCCAGTGTCACAGAAATGTGAAATTTGGCACGAGCATTGATTATGTCATAAATAGGAAAAGCTAATGGGTCCCAACTCCGTTATTTAATTCTATGCGCAAAAGAATTAGCGTCCAAATGTTACGTACGGAATGTAATTTTCTCACATAGAAACTTAAAATTTGGCACGGGCATTGATTATGTCATAAATAAGAAAAGCTAATGGGTCCTAACTCGATTATTCAATTCTATGTGCAAAAGAATTAGCCTCCAAATTTTACGTACGGAATCCAATTTTCTCACATAGAAACTTGAAATTTGGCACGAGCATTGATTATGTCATAAATAGGAAAAGCTAATGGGTCCCAACTCGATTATTCAATTCTATGTGCAAAAGAATTAGCCTCCAAATTTTACGTACAGAATCCAATTTTCTCACATAGAAACTTGAAATTTGGCACGAGCATTGAATATGTCATAAATAGGAAAAGCTAATGGGTCCCAACTCGATTATTCAATTCTGTGCGCAAGAGAATTAGCGACAAAATTTAACGTACGGAATCCAAATTTCTCACATAGAAACGTAAAGTTTGGCATGGGCATTGAATATGTTCTAAATAGGAAAAACTAATGGGTCCCAACTCGATTATTCAATTCTATGCGCAAAAGAATTAGCGTCAAAATTTAACGTACGGAATGTATTTTTCTCACTTTCCAGTGTCATAGAAACGTGAAATTTGGCACGAGCATTGATTATGTCATAAATAGGAAAAGCTAATGGGTCCAACTCGATTATTCAATTCTATGTGCAAAAGAATTAGCCTCCAAATTTTACGTACAGATTCCAATTTTCTCACATAGAAACTTGAAATTTGGCACGAGCATTGATTATGTCATAAATAGGAAAAGCTAATGGGTCCCAACTCGATTATTCAATTCTATGCGCAAAAGAATTAGCGTCCAAATTTTACGTATAGAATCCAATTTTCTCACATAGAAACTTAAAATTTGGTACGGGCATTGTATATGTTCAAAATAGGAAAAACTAATGGGTCTCAACTCGCTTATTCAATTCTATGCGCAAAAGAATTAGCGTCAAAATTTTCCGTACATAATGTATTTTTCTCACTTTCCAGTGTCATAGAAACGTGAAATTTGGCACGAGCATTGATTATGTCATAAATAGGAAAAGCTAATGGGTCCTAACTCGATTATTCAATTCTATGTGCAAAAGAATTAGCGTCAAAATTTTACGTATGGAATGTATTTTTCTCACTTTCCAGTGTCATACAAAACGTGAAATTTGGCACGAGCATTGATTATGTCATAAATAGGAAAAGCTAATGGGTCCCAACTCCGTTATTTAATTCAAGGCACTAAAGAATTAGCGCCCAAGTTTTACGTACGGAATGTAATTTTCTCACATAGAAACTTAAAATTTGGCACGGGCATTGATTATGTCATAAATAGGAAAAGCTAATTGGTCCTAACTCAATTATTCAATTCTATGTGCAAAAGAATTAGCGTAAAAATTTTACGTACGGAATCCAATTTTCTCACATAGAAACTTGAAATTTGGCACGAGCATTGATTATGTCATAAATAGGAAAAGCTAAAGGGTCCCAACTCCGTTATTTAATACTAGGCACAAAAGAATTAGCGTCCAAGTTTTACGTATGGAATGTAATTTTCTCACATAGAAACTTAAAATTTGGCACGGGCATTGATTATGTCATAAATAGGAAAAGCTAATGGGTCCTAACTAGATTATTCAATTCTATGTGCAAAAGAATTAGCCTCCTAATTTTACATACAGAATACAATTTTCTCACATAGAAACTTGAAATTTGGCACGAGCATTGATTATGTCATAAATAGGAAAAGCTAATGGGTCCCAACTCCGTTATTTAATTCTATGCGCAAAAGAATTAGCGTCCAAATGTTACGTACGGAATGTAATTTTCTCACATAGAAACTTAAAATTTGGCAAGGGCATTGATTATGTCATAAATAAGAAAAGCTAATGGGTCCTAACTCGATTATTCAATTCTATGCGCAAAAGAATTAGCGTCCAAATTTTACGTACACAATCCAATTTTCTCACATAGAAACTTAAAATTTGGCACAGGCATTGAATATGTTCTAAATAGGAAAAACTAATGGGTCCCAACTCGATTATTCAATTCTATGCGCAAAAGAATTAGCATCAAAATTTTACGTACGGAATGTATTTTTCTCACTTTCCAGTGTCATAGAAACGTGAAATTTGGCACGAGCATTGATTATGTCATAAATAGGAAAAGCTAATGGGTCCAACTCGATTATTCAATTCTATGTGCAAAAGAATTAGCCTCCAAATTTTACGTTTGGAATCCAATTTTCTCACATAGAAACTTGAAATTTGGCACGAGCATTGATTATGTCATAAATAGGAAAAGCTAATGGGTCCCAACTCGATTATTCAATTCTATGCGCAAAAGAATTAGCGTCCAAATTTTACGAACACAATCCAATTTTCTCACATAGAAACTTAAAATTTGGCACGGGCATTGTATATGTTCAAAATAGGAAAAACTAATGGGTCTCAACTCGATTATTCAATTCTATGCGCAAAAGAATTAGCGTCAAAATTTTCCGTACGGAATGTATTTTTCTCACTTTCCAGAGTCATAGAAACGTGAAATTTGGCACGAGCATTGATTATGTCATAAATAGGAAAAGCTAATGGGTCCTAACTCGATTATTCAATTCTATGTGCAAAAGAATTAGCGTCAAAATTTTACGTATGGAATGTATTTTTCTCACTTTCCAGTGTCATAGAAACGTGAAATTTGGCACGAGCATTGATTATGTCATAAATAGGAAAAGCTAATGGGTCCCAACTCGATTATTCAATTCTATGTGCAAAAGAATTAGCCTCCAAATTTTATGTACGGAATCCAATTTTCTCACATAGAAACTTGAAATTTAGCACGAGCATTGATTATGTCATAAATAGAAAAAACTAATGGATCCCAACTCGATTATTCAATTCTATGCGCAAAAGAATTAGCGTCCAAATTTTACGTACACAATCCAATTTTCTCACATAGAAACGTAAAATTTGGCATGGGCATTGAATATGTTCTAAATAGGAAAAACTAATGGGTCCCAACTCGATTATTCAATTCTATGCGCAAAAGAATTAGCGTCAAAATTTAACGTACAGAATGTATTTTTCTCACTTTCCAGTGTCATAGAAACGTGAAATTTGGCACGAGCATTAATTATGTCATAAATAAGAAAAGCTAATGGGTCCCAACTCCGTTATTTAATTCTATGCGCAAAAGAATTCGCGTCCAAATGTTACGTACGGAATTTAATTTTCTCACATAGAAACTTAAAATTTGGCACGGGCATTGATTATGTCATAAATAAGAAAAGCTAATGGGTCCCAACTCGATTTTTCAATTCTATGTGCAAAAGAATTAGCCTCCAAATTTTACATACAGAATCCAATTTTCTCACATAGAAACTTGAAATTTGGCATGAGCATTGATTGTCATAAATAGGAAAAGCTAATGGGTCCCAACTCCGCTATTTAATTCTATGCGCAAAAGAATTAGCGTCCAAATGTTACGTACGGAATGTAATTTTCTCACATAGAAACTTAAAATTTGGCACGGGCATTGATTATGTCATAAATAAGAAAAGCTAATGGGTCCTAACTCGATTATTCAATTCTATGTGCAAAAGAATTAGCCTCCAAATTTTAAGTACGGATTCCAATTTTCTCACATAGAAACTTGAAATTTGGCACGAGCATTGATTATGTCATAAATAGGAAAAGCTAATGGGTCCCAACTCGATTATTCAATTCTATGCGCAAAAGAATTAGCGTCCAAATTTTACGTACACAATCCAATTTTCTCACATAGAAACTTAAAATTTGGCACGGGCATTGTATATGTTCAAAATAGGAAAAACTAATGGGTCTCAACTCGATTATTCAATTCTATGCGCAAAAGAATTAGCGTCAAAATTTTCCGTACGGAATGTATTTTTCTCACTTTCCAGTGTCATAGAAATGTGAAATTTGGCACGAGCATTGATTATGTCAAATAGGAAAAGCTAATGGGTCCTAACTCGATTATTCAATTCTATGTGCAAAAGAATTAGCGTCAAAATTTTACGTATGGAATGTATTTTTCTTACTTTCCAGTGTCATAAAAACGTGAAATTTGGCACGAGCATTGATTATGTCATAAATAGGAAAAGCTAATGGGTCCCAACTCGATTATTCAATTCTATGTGCAAAAGAATTAGCCTCCAAATTTTATGTACGGAATCCAATTTTCTCACATAGAAACTTGAAATTTGGCACGAGCATTGATTATGTCATAAATAGGAAAAACTAATGGGTCCCAACTCGATTATTCAATTCTATGCGCAAAAGAATTAGCGTCCAAATTTTACGTACACAATCCAATTTTCTCACATAGAAAAGTAAAATTTGGCATGGGCATTGAATATGTTCTAAATAGGAAAAACTAATGGGTCCCAACTCGATTATTCAATTCTATGCGCAAAAGAATTAGCGTCAAAATTTAACGTACGGAATGTATTTTTCTCACTTTCCAGTGTCATAGAAACGTGAAATTTGGCACGAGCATTGATTATGTCATAAATAGGAAAAGCTAATGGGTCCCAACTCCGTTATTTAATTCTATGCGCAAAAGAATTAGCGTCCAAATGTTACGTACGGAATGTAATTTTCTCACATAGAAACTTAAAATTTGGCACGGGCATTGATTATGTCATAAATAAGAAAAGCTAATGGGTCCCAACTCGATTTTTCAATTCTATGTGCAAAAGAATTAGCCTCCAAATTTTACATACAGAATCCAATTTTCTCACATAGAAACTTGAAATTTGGCATGAGCATTGATTATGTCATAAATAGGAAAAGCTAATGGGTCCCAACTCCGTTATTTAATTCTATGCGCAAAAGAATTAGCGTCCAAATGTTACGTACGGAATGTAATTTTCTCACATAGAAACTTAAAATTTGGCACGGGCATTGATTATGTCATAAATAAGAAAAGCTAATGGGTCCTAACTCGATTATTCAATTCTATGTGCAAAAGAATTAGCCGTCAAATTTTACGTACGTAATCCAATTTTCTCACATAGAAACTTGAAATTTGGCACGAGCATTGATTATGTCATAAATAGGAAAAGCTAATGGGTCCCAACTCGATTATTCAATTCTATGCGCAAAAGAATTAGCGTCCAAATTTTACGTATAGAATCCAATTTTCTCACATAGAAACTTAAAATTTGGCACGGGCATTGTATATGTTCAAAATAGGAAAAACTAATGGGTCTCAACTCGATTATTCAATTCTATGTGCAAAAGAATTAGCGTCAAAATTTTCCGTACGGAATGTATTTTTCTCACTTTCCAGGGTCATAGAAACGTGAAATTTGGCACGAGCATTGATTATGTCATAAATAGGAAAAGCTAATGGGTCCCAACTCGATTATTCAATTCTATGTGCAAAAGAATTAGCGTCAAAATTTTACGTATGGAATGTATTTTTCTCACTTTCCAGTGTCACAGAAACGTGAAATTTGGCACGAGCATTGATTATGTCATAAATAGGAAAAGCTAATGGGTCCCAACTCGATTATTCAATTCTATGTGCAAAAGAATTAGCCTCCAAATTTTACGTACGGAATCCAATTTTCTCACATAGAAACTTGAAATTTGGCACGAGCATTGATTATGTCATAAATAGGAAAAGCTAATGGGTCCCAACTCGATTATTCAATTCTATGTGCAAAAGAATTAGCCTCCAAATTTTACGTACGAAATCCAATTTTCTCACATAGAAACTTGAAATTTGGCACGAGCATTGATTATGTCATAAATAGGAAAAGCTAATGGGTCCCAACTCGATTATTCAATTCTATGCGCAAAAGAATTAGCGTCAAAATTTAACGTACGGAATCCAATTTTCTCACATAGAAACGTAAAGTTTGGCATGGGCATTGAATATGTTCTAAATAGGAAAAACTAATGGGTCCCTACTCGATTATTCAATTCTATACGCAAAAGAATTAGCGTCAAAATTTAACGTACGGAATGTATTTTTCTCACTTTCCAGTGTCATAGAAACGTGAAATTTGGCACGAGCATTGATTATGTCATAAATAGGAAAAGCTAATGGGTCCCAACTCCGTTATTTAATTCTAGGCACTAAAGAATTAGCGCCCAAGTTTTACGTACGGAATGTAATTTTCTCACATAGAAACATAAAATTTGGCACGGGCATTGATTATGTCATAAATAGGAAAAGCTAATTGGTCCTAACTCAATTATTCAATTCTATGTGCAAAAGAATTAGCGTCAAAATTTTACGTACGGAATCCAATTTTCTCACATAGAAACTTGAAATTTGGCACGAGCATTGATTATGTCATAAATAGGAAAAGCTAAAGGGTCCCAACTCCGTTATTTAATTCTAGGCACAAAAGAATTAGCGTCCAAGTTTTACGTATGGAATGTAATTTTCTCACATAGAAACTTAAAATTTGGCACGAGCATTGATTATGTCATAAATAGGAAAAGCTAATGGGTCCTAACTAGATTATTCAATTCTATGTGCCTTTTAATTAGCGTCCAAATTTTACATACAGAATCCAATTTTCTCACATAGAAACTTGAAATTTGGCACGAGCAATGATTATGTCATAAATAGGAAAAGCTAATGGGTCCCAACTCAGTTATTTAATTCTATGCGCAAAAGAATTAGCGTCCAAATGTTACGTACGGAATGTAATTTTCTCACATAGAAACTTAAAATTTGGCAACGGCATTGATTATGTCATAAATAAGAAAAGCTAATGGGTCCTAACTCGATTATTCAATTCTATGCGAAAAAGAATTAGCGTCCAAATTTTACGTACACAATCCAATTTTCTCACATAGAAACTTAAAATTTGGCACTGGCATTGAATATGTTCTAAATAGGAAAAACTAATGGGTCCCAACTCGATTATTCAATTCTATGCGCAAAAGAATTAGCATCAAAATTTTACGTACGGAATGTATTTTTCTCACTTTCCAGTGTCATAGAAACGTGAAATTTGGCACGAGCATTGATTATGTCATAAATAGGAAAAGCTAATGGGTCCAACTCGATTATTCAATTCTATGTGCAAAAGAATTAGCCTCCAAATTTTACGTACGGAATCCAATTTTCTCACATAGAAACGTGAAATTTGGCACGAGCATTGATTATGTCATAAATAGGAAAAGCTAATGGGTCCCAACTCGATTATTCAATTCTATGTGCAAAAGAATTAGCGTCCAAATTTTACGTACGGAATCCAATTTTCTCACATAGAAACTTGAAATTTGGCACGAGCATTGATTATGTCATAAATAGGAAAAGCTAATGGGTCCCAACTCCGTTATTTAAATCTAGGCACTAAAGAATTAGCGTCCAAGTTTTACGTACGGAATGTAATTTTCTCACATAGAAACTTAAAATTTGGCACGGGCATTGATTATGTCATAAATAGGAAAAGCTAATGGGTCCCAACTCGATTTTTCAATTCTATGTGCAAAAGAATTAGCCTCCAAATTTTATGTACGGAATCCAATTTTCTCACATAGAAACTTGAAATTTGGCACGAGCATTGATTATGTCATAAATAGGAAAAACTTAAGGGTCCCAACTCCGTAATTTAATTCTAGGCACAAAAGAATTAGCGTCCAAGTTTTACGTACGGAATGTAATTTTCTCACATAGAAATTTAAAATTTGGCACGGGCATTGATTATGTCATAAATAGGAAAAGCTAATGGGTCCCAACTCGATTTTTCAATTCTATGTGCAAAAGAATTAGCCTCCAAATTTTATGTACGGAATCCAATTTTCTCACATAGAAACTTGAAATTTGGCACGGGCATTGATTATGTCATAAATAGGAAAAGCTAATGGGTCCCAACTCGATTATTTAATTCTATGCGCAAAAGAATTAGCGTCCAAATGTTACGTACGGAATGTAATTTTCTCACATAGAAACTTAAAATTTGGCACGGGCATTGATTATGTCATAAATAAGAAAAGCTAATGGGTCCCAACTCGATTTTTCAATTCTATGTGCAAAAGAATTAGCCTCCAAATTTTACATACAGAATCCAATTTTCTCACATAGAAACTTGAAATTTGGCATGAGCATTGATTATGTCATAAATAGGAAAAGCTAATGGGTCCCAACTCCGTTATTTAATTCTATGCGCAAAAGAATTAGCGTCCAAATGTTACGTACGGAATGTAATTTTCTCACATAGAAACTTAAAATTTGGCACGGGCATTGATTATGTCATAAATAAGAAAAGCTAATGGGTCCTAACTCGATTATTCAATTCTATGTGCAAAAGAATTAGCCGTCAAATTTTACGTACGTAATCCAATTTTCTCACATAGAAACTTGAAATTTGGCACGAGCATTGATTATGTCATAAATAGGAAAAGCTAATGGGTCCCAACTCGATTATTCAATTCTATGCGCAAAAGAATTAGCGTCCAAATTTTACGTATAGAATCCAATTTTCTCACATAGAAACTTAAAATTTGGCACGGGCATTGTATATGTTCAAAATAGGAAAAACTAATGGGTCTCAACTCGATTATTCAATTCTATGTGCAAAAGAATTAGCGTCAAAATTTTCCGTACGGAATGTATTTTTCTCACTTTCCAGGGTCATAGAAACGTGAAATTTGGCACGAGCATTGATTATGTCATAAATAGGAAAAGCTAATGGGTCCCAACTCGATTATTCAATTCTATGTGCAAAAGAATTAGCGTCAAAATTTTACGTATGGAATGTATTTTTCTCACTTTCCAGTGTCACAGAAACGTGAAATTTGGCACGAGCATTGATTATGTCATAAATAGGAAAAGCTAATGGGTCCCAACTCGATTATTCAATTCTATGTGCAAAAGAATTAGCCTCCAAATTTTACGTACGGAATCCAATTTTCTCACATAGAAACTTGAAATTTGGCACGAGCATTGATTATGTCATAAATAGGAAAAGCTAATGGGTCCCAACTCGATTATTCAATTCTATGTGCAAAAGAATTAGCCTCCAAATTTTACGTACGAAATCCAATTTTCTCACATAGAAACTTGAAATTTGGCACGAGCATTGATTATGTCATAAATAGGAAAAGCTAATGGGTCCCAACTCGATTATTCAATTCTATGCGCAAAAGAATTAGCGTCAAAATTTAACGTACGGAATCCAATTTTCTCACATAGAAACGTAAAGTTTGGCATGGGCATTGAATATGTTCTAAATAGGAAAAACTAATGGGTCCCTACTCGATTATTCAATTCTATACGCAAAAGAATTAGCGTCAAAATTTAACGTACGGAATGTATTTTTCTCACTTTCCAGTGTCATAGAAACGTGAAATTTGGCACGAGCATTGATTATGTCATAAATAGGAAAAGCTAATGGGTCCCAACTCCGTTATTTAATTCTAGGCACTAAAGAATTAGCGCCCAAGTTTTACGTACGGAATGTAATTTTCTCACATAGAAACATAAAATTTGGCACGGGCATTGATTATGTCATAAATAGGAAAAGCTAATTGGTCCTAACTCAATTATTCAATTCTATGTGCAAAAGAATTAGCGTCAAAATTTTACGTACGGAATGTATTTTTCTCACTTTCCAGTGTCATAGAAACGTGAAATTTGGCACGAGCATTGATTATGTCATAAATAGGAAAAGCTAATGGGTCCCAACTCCGTTATTTAATTCTATGCGCAAAAGAATTAGCGTCCAAATGTTACGTACGGAATGTAATTTTCTCACATAGAAACTTAAAATTTGGCACGGGCATTGATTATGTCATAAATAAGAAAAGCTAATGGGTCCCAACTCGATTTTTCAATTCTATGTGCAAAAGAATTAGCCTCCAAATTTTACATACAGAATCCAATTTTCTCACATAGAAACTTGAAATTTGGCATGAGCATTGATTATGTCATAAATAGGAAAAGCTAATGGGTCCCAACTCCGTTATTTAATTCTATGCGCAAAAGAATTAGCGTCCAAATGTTACGTACGGAATGTAATTTTCTCACATAGAAACTTAAAATTTGGCACGGGCATTGATTATGTCATAAATAAGAAAAGCTAATGGGTCCTAACTCGATTATTCAATTCTATGTGCAAAAGAATTAGCCGTCAAATTTTACGTACGTAATCCAATTTTCTCACATAGAAACTTGAAATTTGGCACGAGCATTGATTATGTCATAAATAGGAAAAGCTAATGGGTCCCAACTCGATTATTCAATTCTATGCGCAAAAGAATTAGCGTCCAAATTTTACGTATAGAATCCAATTTTCTCACATAGAAACTTAAAATTTGGCACGGGCATTGTATATGTTCAAAATAGGAAAAACTAATGGGTCTCAACTCGATTATTCAATTCTATGTGCAAAAGAATTAGCGTCAAAATTTTCCGTACGGAATGTATTTTTCTCACTTTCCAGGGTCATAGAAACGTGAAATTTGGCACGAGCATTGATTATGTCATAAATAGGAAAAGCTAATGGGTCCCAACTCGATTATTCAATTCTATGTGCAAAAGAATTAGCGTCAAAATTTTACGTATGGAATGTATTTTTCTCACTTTCCAGTGTCACAGAAACGTGAAATTTGGCACGAGCATTGATTATGTCATAAATAGGAAAAGCTAATGGGTCCCAACTCGATTATTCAATTCTATGTGCAAAAGAATTAGCCTCCAAATTTTACGTACGGAATCCAATTTTCTCACATAGAAACTTGAAATTTGGCACGAGCATTGATTATGTCATAAATAGGAAAAGCTAATGGGTCCCAACTCGATTATTCAATTCTATGTGCAAAAGAATTAGCCTCCAAATTTTACGTACGAAATCCAATTTTCTCACATAGAAACTTGAAATTTGGCACGAGCATTGATTATGTCATAAATAGGAAAAGCTAATGGGTCCCAACTCGATTATTCAATTCTATGCGCAAAAGAATTAGCGTCAAAATTTAACGTACGGAATCCAATTTTCTCACATAGAAACGTAAAGTTTGGCATGGGCATTGAATATGTTCTAAATAGGAAAAACTAATGGGTCCCTACTCGATTATTCAATTCTATACGCAAAAGAATTAGCGTCAAAATTTAACGTACGGAATGTATTTTTCTCACTTTCCAGTGTCATAGAAACGTGAAATTTGGCACGAGCATTGATTATGTCATAAATAGGAAAAGCTAATGGGTCCCAACTCCGTTATTTAATTCTAGGCACTAAAGAATTAGCGCCCAAGTTTTACGTACGGAATGTAATTTTCTCACATAGAAACATAAAATTTGGCACGGGCATTGATTATGTCATAAATAGGAAAAGCTAATTGGTCCTAACTCAATTATTCAATTCTATGTGCAAAAGAATTAGCGTCAAAATTTTACGTACGGAATCCAATTTTCTCACATAGAAACTTGAAATTTGGCACGAGCATTGATTATGTCATAAATAGGAAAAGCTAAAGGGTCCCAACTCCGTTATTTAATTCTAGGCACAAAAGAATTAGCGTCCAAGTTTTACGTATGGAATGTAATTTTCTCACATAGAAACTTAAAATTTGGCACGAGCATTGATTATGTCATAAATAGGAAAAGCTAATGGGTCCTAACTAGATTATTCAATTCTATGTGCCTTTTAATTAGCGTCCAAATTTTACATACAGAATCCAATTTTCTCACATAGAAACTTGAAATTTGGCACGAGCAATGATTATGTCATAAATAGGAAAAGCTAATGGGTCCCAACTCAGTTATTTAATTCTATGCGCAAAAGAATTAGCGTCCAAATGTTACGTACGGAATGTAATTTTCTCACATAGAAACTTAAAATTTGGCAACGGCATTGATTATGTCATAAATAAGAAAAGCTAATGGGTCCTAACTCGATTATTCAATTCTATGCGAAAAAGAATTAGCGTCCAAATTTTACGTACACAATCCAATTTTCTCACATAGAAACTTAAAATTTGGCACTGGCATTGAATATGTTCTAAATAGGAAAAACTAATGGGTCCCAACTCGATTATTCAATTCTATGCGCAAAAGAATTAGCATCAAAATTTTACGTACGGAATGTATTTTTCTCACTTTCCAGTGTCATAGAAACGTGAAATTTGGCACGAGCATTGATTATGTCATAAATAGGAAAAGCTAATGGGTCCAACTCGATTATTCAATTCTATGTGCAAAAGAATTAGCCTCCAAATTTTACGTACGGAATCCAATTTTCTCACATAGAAACGTGAAATTTGGCACGAGCATTGATTATGTCATAAATAGGAAAAGCTAATGGGTCCCAACTCGATTATTCAATTCTATGTGCAAAAGAATTAGCGTCCAAATTTTACGTACGGAATCCAATTTTCTCACATAGAAACTTGAAATTTGGCACGAGCATTGATTATGTCATAAATAGGAAAAGCTAATGGGTCCCAACTCCGTTATTTAAATCTAGGCACTAAAGAATTAGCGTCCAAGTTTTACGTACGGAATGTAATTTTCTCACATAGAAACTTAAAATTTGGCACGGGCATTGATTATGTCATAAATAGGAAAAGCTAATGGGTCCCAACTCGATTTTTCAATTCTATGTGCAAAAGAATTAGCCTCCAAATTTTATGTACGGAATCCAATTTTCTCACATAGAAACTTGAAATTTGGCACGAGCATTGATTATGTCATAAATAGGAAAAACTTAAGGGTCCCAACTCCGTAATTTAATTCTAGGCACAAAAGAATTAGCGTCCAAGTTTTACGTACGGAATGTAATTTTCTCACATAGAAATTTAAAATTTGGCACGGGCATTGATTATGTCATAAATAGGAAAAGCTAATGGGTCCCAACTCGATTTTTCAATTCTATGTGCAAAAGAATTAGCCTCCAAATTTTATGTACGGAATCCAATTTTCTCACATAGAAACTTGAAATTTGGCACGGGCATTGATTATGTCATAAATAGGAAAAGCTAATGGGTCCCAACTCGATTATTCAATTCTATGTGCAAAAGAATTAGCCTCCTAATTTTACGTACGGAATCCAATTTTCTCACATAGAAACTTGAAATTTGGCACGAGCATTGATTGTCATAAATAGGAAAAGCTAATGGGTCCCAACTCGATTATTCAATTCTATGCGCAAAAGAATTAGCGTCCAAATTTTACGTACACAATCCAATTTTCTCACATAGAAACTTAAAATTTGGCACGGGAATTGTATATGTTCAAAATAGGAAAAACTAATGGGTCTCAACTCGAATATTCAATTCTATGCGCAAAAGAATTAGCGTCAAAATTTTCCGTACGGAATGTATTTTTCTCACTTTCCAGTGTCATAGAAACGTGAAATTTGGCACGAGCATTGATTATGTCATAAATAGGAAAAGCTAATGGGTCCCAACTCGATTATTCAATTCTATGTGCAAAAGAATTAGCGTCCAAATTTTACGTACGGAATCCAATTTTCTCACATAGAAACTTGAAATTTGGCACGAGCATTGATTATGTCATAAATAGGAAAAGCTAATGGGTCCCAACTCCGTTATTTAATTCTAGGCACAAAAGAATTAGCGTCCAAGTTTTACGTATGGAATGTAATTTTCTCACATAGAAACTTAAAATTTGGCACGGGCATTGATTATGTCATAAATAGGAAAAGCTAATGGGTCCCAACTCGATTTTTCAATTCTATGTGCAAAAGAATTAGCCTCCAAATTTTATGTACGGAATCCAATTTTCTCACATAGAAACTTGAAATTTGGCACGGGCATTGATTATGTCATAAATAGGAAAAGCTAATGGGTCCCAACTCGATTATTCAATTCTATGTGCAAAAGAATTAGCCTCCTAATTTTACGTACGGAATCCAATTTTCTCACATAGAAACTTGAAATTTGGCACGAGCATTGATTGTCATAAATAGGAAAAGCTAATGGGTCCCAACTCGATTATTCAATTCTATGCGCAAAAGAATTAGCGTCCAAATTTTACGTACACAATCCAATTTTCTCACATAGAAACTTAAAATTTGGCACGGGAATTGTATATGTTCAAAATAGGAAAAACTAATGGGTCTCAACTCGAATATTCAATTCTATGCGCAAAAGAATTAGCGTCAAAATTTTCCGTACGGAATGTATTTTTCTCACTTTCCAGTGTCATAGAAACGTGAAATTTGGCACGAGCATTGATTATGTCATAAATAGGAAAAGCTAATGGGTCCTAACTCGATTATTCAATTCTATGTGCAAAAGAATTAGCGTCAAAATTTTACGTATGGAATGTATTTTTCTCACTTTCCAGTGTCATAGAAACGTGAAATTTGGCACGAGCATTGATTATGTCATAAATAGGAAAAGCTAATGGGTCCCAACTCGATTATTCAATTCTATGTGCAAAAGAATTAGCGTCCAAATTTTACGTACGGAATCCAATTTTCTCACATAGAAACTTGAAATTTGGCACGAGCATTGATTATGTCATAAATAGGAAAAGCTAATGGGTCCCAACTCCGTTATTTAATTCTAGGCACAAAAGAATTAGCGTCCAAGTTTTACGTATGGAATGTAATTTTCTCACATAGAAACTTAAAATTTGGCACGGGCATTGATTATGTCATAAATAGGAAAAGCTAATGGGTCCTAACTAGATTATTCAATTCTATGTGCAAAAGAATTAGCGTCCAAATTTTACATACAGAATCCAATTTTCTCACATAGAAACTTGAAATTTGGCACGAGCATTGATTATGTCATAAATAGGAAAAGCTAATGGGTCCCAACTCCGTTATTTAATTCTATGCGCAAAAGAATTAGCGTCCAAATGTTACGTACGGAATGTAATTTTCTCACATAGAAACTTAAAATTTGGCAAGGGCATTGATTATGTCATAAATAAGAAAAGCTAATGGGTCCTAACTCGATTATTCAATTCTATGTGCAAAAGAATTAGCGTCCAAATTTTACGTACACAATCCAATTTTCTCACATAGAAACTTAAAATTTGGCACAGGCATTGAATATGTTCTAAATAGGAAAAACTAATGGGTCCCAACTCGATTATTCAATTCTATGCGCAAAAGAATTAGCGTCAAAATTTTACGTACGGAATGTATTTTTCTCACTTTCCAGTGTCATAGAAACGTGAAATTTGGCACGAGCATTGATTATGTCATAAATAGGAAATGCTAATGGGTCCCAACTCGATTCTTCAATTCTATGTGCAAAAGAATTAGCGTCCAAATTTTACGTACGGAATCCAATTTTCTCACATAGAAACTTGAAATTTGGCACGAGCATTGATTATGTCATAAATAGGAAAAGCTAATGGGTCCCAACTCCGTTATTTAATTCTAGGCACTAAAGAATTAGCGTCCAAGTTTTACGTACGGAATGTAATTTTCTCACATAGAAACTTAAAATTTGGCACGGGCATTGATTATGTCATAAATAAGAAAAGCTAATGGGTCCCAACTCGATTTTTCAATTCTATGTGCAAAAGAATTAGCCTCCAAATTTTATGTACGGAATCCAATTTTCTCACATAGAAACTTGAAATTTGGCACGGGCATTGATTATGTCATAAATAGGAAAAGCTAAAGGGTCCCAACTCCGTTATTTAATTCTAGGCACAAAAGAATTAGCGTCCAAGTTTTACGTATTGAATGTAATTTTCTCACATAGAAACTTAAAATTTGGCACGAGCATTGATTATGTCATAAATAGGAAAAGCTAATGGGTCCCAACTCGATTATTCAATTCTATGTGCAAAAGAATTAGCCTCCAAATTTTACGTACGGAATCCAATTTTCTCACATAGAAACTTGAAATTTGGCACGAGCATTGATTATGTCATAAATAGGAAAAGCTAATGGGTCCCAACTCGATTATTCAATTCTATGCGCAAAAGAATTAGCGTCCAAATTTTACGTACACAATCCAATTTTCTCACATAGAAACGTAAAATTTGGCACGGGCATTGAATATGTCATAAATAGGAAAAACTAATGGGTCCCAACTCGATTATTCAATTCTATGCGCAAAAGAATTAGCATCAAAATTTAACGTACGGAATGTATTTTTCTCACTTTCCAGTGTCATAGAAACGTGAAATTTGGCACGAGCATTGATTATGTCATAAATAGGAAAAGCTAATGGGTCCCAACTCGATTTTTCAACTCTATGTGCAAAAGACTTAGCCTCCAAATTTTACGTACGGAATCCAATTTTCTCACATAGAAACTTAAAATTTGGCACGGGCATTGTATATGTTCAAAATAGGTAAAGCTAATGGGTCCCAACTCGATTATTCAATTCTATGCGCAAAAGAATTAGCGTCCAAATTTTACGTACACAATCCAATTTGCTCACATAGAAACGTAAAATTTGGCACGGGCATTGAATATGTCATAAATAGGAAAAACTAATGGGTCCCAACTCGATTATTCAATTCTATGCGCAAAAGAATTAGCGTCAAAATTTTCCGTACGGAATGTATTTTTCTCACTTTCCAGTGTCATAGAAATGTGAAATTTGGCACGAGCATTGATTAAGTCATAAATAGGAAAAGCTAATGGGTCCTAACTCGATTATTCAATTCTATGTGCAAAAGAATTAGCGTCAAAATTTTACGTATGGAATGTATTTTTCTCACTTTCCAGTGTCATAGAAACGTGAAATTTGGCACGAGCATTGATTATGTCATAAATAGGAAAAGCTAATGGGTCCCAACTCGATTATTCAATTCTATGTGCAAAAGAATTAGCATCCAAATTTTACGTACGGAATCCAATTTTCTCACATAGAAACTTGAAATTTGGCACGAGCATTGATTATGTCATAAATAGGAAAAGCTAAAGGGTCCCAACTCCGTTATTTAATTCTAGGCACAAAAGAATTAGCGTCCAAGTTTTACGTATGGAATGTAATTTTCTCACATAGAAACTTAAAATTTGGCACGAGCATTGATTATGTCATAAATAGGAAAAGCTAATGGGTCCTAACTAGATTATTCAATTCTATGTGCCTTTTAATTAGCGTCCAAATTTTACATACAGAATCCAATTTTCTCACATAGAAACTTGAAATTTGGCACGAGCAATGATTATGTCATAAATAGGAAAAGCTAATGGGTCCCAACTCAGTTATTTAATTCTATGCGCAAAAGAATTAGCGTCCAAATGTTACGTACGGAATGTAATTTTCTCACATAGAAACTTAAAATTTGGCAACGGCATTGATTATGTCATAAATAAGAAAAGCTAATGGGTCCTAACTCGATTATTCAATTCTATGCGAAAAAGAATTAGCGTCCAAATTTTACGTACACAATCCAATTTTCTCACATAGAAACTTAAAATTTGGCACTGGCATTGAATATGTTCTAAATAGGAAAAACTAATGGGTCCCAACTCGATTATTCAATTCTATGCGCAAAAGAATTAGCATCAAAATTTTACGTACGGAATGTATTTTTCTCACTTTCCAGTGTCATAGAAACGTGAAATTTGGCACGAGCATTGATTATGTCATAAATAGGAAAAGCTAATGGGTCCAACTCGATTATTCAATTCTATGTGCAAAAGAATTAGCCTCCAAATTTTACGTACGGAATCCAATTTTCTCACATAGAAACGTGAAATTTGGCACGAGCATTGATTATGTCATAAATAGGAAAAGCTAATGGGTCCCAACTCGATTATTCAATTCTATGTGCAAAAGAATTAGCGTCCAAATTTTACGTACGGAATCCAATTTTCTCACATAGAAACTTGAAATTTGGCACGAGCATTGATTATGTCATAAATAGGAAAAGCTAATGGGTCCCAACTCCGTTATTTAAATCTAGGCACTAAAGAATTAGCGTCCAAGTTTTACGTACGGAATGTAATTTTCTCACATAGAAACTTAAAATTTGGCACGGGCATTGATTATGTCATAAATAGGAAAAGCTAATGGGTCCCAACTCGATTTTTCAATTCTATGTGCAAAAGAATTAGCCTCCAAATTTTATGTACGGAATCCAATTTTCTCACATAGAAACTTGAAATTTGGCACGAGCATTGATTATGTCATAAATAGGAAAAACTTAAGGGTCCCAACTCCGTAATTTAATTCTAGGCACAAAAGAATTAGCGTCCAAGTTTTACGTACGGAATGTAATTTTCTCACATAGAAATTTAAAATTTGGCACGGGCATTGATTATGTCATAAATAGGAAAAGCTAATGGGTCCCAACTCGATTTTTCAATTCTATGTGCAAAAGAATTAGCCTCCAAATTTTATGTACGGAATCCAATTTTCTCACATAGAAACTTGAAATTTGGCACGGGCATTGATTATGTCATAAATAGGAAAAGCTAATGGGTCCCAACTCGATTATTCAATTCTATGTGCAAAAGAATTAGCCTCCTAATTTTACGTACGGAATCCAATTTTCTCACATAGAAACTTGAAATTTGGCACGAGCATTGATTGTCATAAATAGGAAAAGCTAATGGGTCCCAACTCGATTATTCAATTCTATGCGCAAAAGAATTAGCGTCCAAATTTTACGTACACAATCCAATTTTCTCACATAGAAACTTAAAATTTGGCACGGGAATTGTATATGTTCAAAATAGGAAAAACTAATGGGTCTCAACTCGAATATTCAATTCTATGCGCAAAAGAATTAGCGTCAAAATTTTCCGTACGGAATGTATTTTTCTCACTTTCCAGTGTCATAGAAACGTGAAATTTGGCACGAGCATTGATTATGTCATAAATAGGAAAAGCTAATGGGTCCTAACTCGATTATTCAATTCTATGTGCAAAAGAATTAGCGTCAAAATTTTACGTATGGAATGTATTTTTCTCACTTTCCAGTGTCATAGAAACGTGAAATTTGGCACGAGCATTGATTATGTCATAAATAGGAAAAGCTAATGGGTCCCAACTCGATTATTCAATTCTATGTGCAAAAGAATTAGCGTCCAAATTTTACGTACGGAATCCAATTTTCTCACATAGAAACTTGAAATTTGGCACGAGCATTGATTATGTCATAAATAGGAAAAGCTAATGGGTCCCAACTCCGTTATTTAATTCTAGGCACAAAAGAATTAGCGTCCAAGTTTTACGTATGGAATGTAATTTTCTCACATAGAAACTTAAAATTTGGCACGGGCATTGATTATGTCATAAATAGGAAAAGCTAATGGGTCCCAACTCGATTTTTCAATTCTATGTGCAAAAGAATTAGCCTCCAAATTTTATGTACGGAATCCAATTTTCTCACATAGAAACTTGAAATTTGGCACGGGCATTGATTATGTCATAAATAGGAAAAGCTAATGGGTCCCAACTCGATTATTCAATTCTATGTGCAAAAGAATTAGCCTCCTAATTTTACGTACGGAATCCAATTTTCTCACATAGAAACTTGAAATTTGGCACGAGCATTGATTGTCATAAATAGGAAAAGCTAATGGGTCCCAACTCGATTATTCAATTCTATGCGCAAAAGAATTAGCGTCCAAATTTTACGTACACAATCCAATTTTCTCACATAGAAACTTAAAATTTGGCACGGGAATTGTATATGTTCAAAATAGGAAAAACTAATGGGTCTCAACTCGAATATTCAATTCTATGCGCAAAAGAATTAGCGTCAAAATTTTCCGTACGGAATGTATTTTTCTCACTTTCCAGTGTCATAGAAACGTGAAATTTGGCACGAGCATTGATTATGTCATAAATAGGAAAAGCTAATGGGTCCTAACTCGATTATTCAATTCTATGTGCAAAAGAATTAGCGTCAAAATTTTACGTATGGAATGTATTTTTCTCACTTTCCAGTGTCATAGAAACGTGAAATTTGGCACGAGCATTGATTATGTCATAAATAGGAAAAGCTAATGGGTCCCAACTCGATTATTCAATTCTATGTGCAAAAGAATTAGCGTCCAAATTTTACGTACGGAATCCAATTTTCTCACATAGAAACTTGAAATTTGGCACGAGCATTGATTATGTCATAAATAGGAAAAGCTAATGGGTCCCAACTCCGTTATTTAATTCTAGGCACAAAAGAATTAGCGTCCAAGTTTTACGTATGGAATGTAATTTTCTCACATAGAAACTTAAAATTTGGCACGGGCATTGATTATGTCATAAATAGGAAAAGCTAATGGGTCCTAACTAGATTATTCAATTCTATGTGCAAAAGAATTAGCGTCCAAATTTTACATACAGAATCCAATTTTCTCACATAGAAACTTGAAATTTGGCACGAGCATTGATTATGTCATAAATAGGAAAAGCTAATGGGTCCCAACTCCGTTATTTAATTCTATGCGCAAAAGAATTAGCGTCCAAATGTTACGTACGGAATGTAATTTTCTCACATAGAAACTTAAAATTTGGCAAGGGCATTGATTATGTCATAAATAAGAAAAGCTAATGGGTCCTAACTCGATTATTCAATTCTATGTGCAAAAGAATTAGCGTCCAAATTTTACGTACACAATCCAATTTTCTCACATAGAAACTTAAAATTTGGCACAGGCATTGAATATGTTCTAAATAGGAAAAACTAATGGGTCCCAACTCGATTATTCAATTCTATGCGCAAAAGAATTAGCGTCAAAATTTTACGTACGGAATGTATTTTTCTCACTTTCCAGTGTCATAGAAACGTGAAATTTGGCACGAGCATTGATTATGTCATAAATAGGAAATGCTAATGGGTCCCAACTCGATTCTTCAATTCTATGTGCAAAAGAATTAGCGTCCAAATTTTACGTACGGAATCCAATTTTCTCACATAGAAACTTGAAATTTGGCACGAGCATTGATTATGTCATAAATAGGAAAAGCTAATGGGTCCCAACTCCGTTATTTAATTCTAGGCACTAAAGAATTAGCGTCCAAGTTTTACGTACGGAATGTAATTTTCTCACATAGAAACTTAAAATTTGGCACGGGCATTGATTATGTCATAAATAAGAAAAGCTAATGGGTCCCAACTCGATTTTTCAATTCTATGTGCAAAAGAATTAGCCTCCAAATTTTATGTACGGAATCCAATTTTCTCACATAGAAACTTGAAATTTGGCACGGGCATTGATTATGTCATAAATAGGAAAAGCTAAAGGGTCCCAACTCCGTTATTTAATTCTAGGCACAAAAGAATTAGCGTCCAAGTTTTACGTATTGAATGTAATTTTCTCACATAGAAACTTAAAATTTGGCACGAGCATTGATTATGTCATAAATAGGAAAAGCTAATGGGTCCCAACTCGATTATTCAATTCTATGTGCAAAAGAATTAGCCTCCAAATTTTACGTACGGAATCCAATTTTCTCACATAGAAACTTGAAATTTGGCACGAGCATTGATTATGTCATAAATAGGAAAAGCTAATGGGTCCCAACTCGATTATTCAATTCTATGCGCAAAAGAATTAGCGTCCAAATTTTACGTACACAATCCAATTTTCTCACATAGAAACGTAAAATTTGGCACGGGCATTGAATATGTCATAAATAGGAAAAACTAATGGGTCCCAACTCGATTATTCAATTCTATGCGCAAAAGAATTAGCATCAAAATTTAACGTACGGAATGTATTTTTCTCACTTTCCAGTGTCATAGAAACGTGAAATTTGGCACGAGCATTGATTATGTCATAAATAGGAAAAGCTAATGGGTCCCAACTCGATTTTTCAACTCTATGTGCAAAAGACTTAGCCTCCAAATTTTACGTACGGAATCCAATTTTCTCACATAGAAACTTAAAATTTGGCACGGGCATTGTATATGTTCAAAATAGGTAAAGCTAATGGGTCCCAACTCGATTATTCAATTCTATGCGCAAAAGAATTAGCGTCCAAATTTTACGTACACAATCCAATTTGCTCACATAGAAACGTAAAATTTGGCACGGGCATTGAATATGTCATAAATAGGAAAAACTAATGGGTCCCAACTCGATTATTCAATTCTATGCGCAAAAGAATTAGCGTCAAAATTTTCCGTACGGAATGTATTTTTCTCACTTTCCAGTGTCATAGAAATGTGAAATTTGGCACGAGCATTGATTAAGTCATAAATAGGAAAAGCTAATGGGTCCTAACTCGATTATTCAATTCTATGTGCAAAAGAATTAGCGTCAAAATTTTACGTATGGAATGTATTTTTCTCACTTTCCAGTGTCATAGAAACGTGAAATTTGGCACGAGCATTGATTATGTCATAAATAGGAAAAGCTAATGGGTCCCAACTCGATTATTCAATTCTATGTGCAAAAGAATTAGCATCCAAATTTTACGTACGGAATCCAATTTTCTCACATAGAAACTTGAAATTTGGCACGAGCATTGATTATGTCATAAATAGGAAAAGCTAATGGGTCCCAACTCCGTTATTTAATTCTAGGCACTAAAGAATTAGCGTCCAAGTTTTACGTACGGAATATAATTTTCTCAAATAGAAATTTAAAATTTGGCACGGGCATTGATTATGTCATAAATAGGAAAAGCTAATGGGTCCCAACTCGATTTTTCCATTCTATGTGCAAAAGAATTAGCCTCCAAATTTTACATACAGAATCCAATTTTCTCACATAGAAACTTGAAATTTGGCACGAGCATTGATTATGTCATAAATAGGAAAAGCTAATGGGTCCCAACTCCGTTATTTAATTCTATGCGCAAAAGAATTAGCGTCCAAATGTTACGTACGGAATGTAATTTTCTCACATAGAAACTAAAAATTTGGCACGGGCATTGATTATGTCATAAATAAGAAAAGCTAATGGGTCCTAACTCGATTATTCAATTCTATGTGCAAAAGAATTAGCCTTCAAATTTTACGTACGGAATCCAATTTTCTCACATATAAACTTGAAATTTGGCACGAGCATTGATTATGTCATAAATAGGAAAAGCTAATGGGTCCCAACTCGATTATTCAATTCTATGTGCAAAAGAATTAGCCTCCAAATTTTACGTACGGAATCCAATTTTCTCACATAGAAACTTGAAATTTGGCACGAGCATTGATTATGTCATAAATAGGAAAAGCTAATGGGTCCCAACTCGATTATTCAATTCTATGTGCAAAAGAATTAGCCTCCAAATTTTACGTACGGAATCCAATTTTCTCACATAGAAACTTGAAATTTGGCACGAGCATTGATTATGTCATAAATAGGAAAAGCTAATGGGTCCCAACTCGATTATTCAATTCTATGCGCAAAAGAATTAGCGTCCAAATTTTACGTACACAATCCAATTTTCTCACATAGAAACGTAAAATTTGGCACGGGCATTGAATATGTCATAAATAGGAAAAGCTAATGGGTCCCAACTCGATTATTCAATTCTATGTGCAAAAGAATTAGCCTCCAAATTTTACGTACGGAATCCAATTTTCTCACATAGAAACTTGAAATTTGGCACGAGCATTGATTATGTCATAAATAGGAAAAGCTAATGGGTCCCAACTCGATTATTCAATTCTATGCGCAAAAGAATTAGCGTCCAAATTTTACGTACACAATCCAATTTTCTCACATAGAAACGTAAAATTTGGCACGGGCATTGAATATGTCATAAATAGGAAAAACTAATGGGTCCCAACTCGATTATTCAATTCTATGCGCAAAAGAATTAGCATCAAAATTTAACGTACGGAATGTATTTTTCTCACTTTCCAGTGTCATAGAAACGTGAAATTTGGCACGAGCATTGATTATGTCATAAATAGGAAAAGCTAATGGGTCCCAACTCGATTTTTCAACTCTATGTGCAAAAGACTTAGCCTCCAAATTTTACGTACGGAATCCAATTTTCTCACATAGAAACTTAAAATTTGGCACGGGCATTGTAAATGTTCAAAATAGGTAAAGCTAATGGGTCCCAACTCGATTATTCAATTCTATGCGCAAAAGAATTAGCGTCCAAATTTTACGTACACAATCCAATTTGCTCACATAGAAACGTAAAATTTGGCACGGGCATTGAATATGTCATAAATAGGAAAAACTAATGGGTCCCAACTCGATTATTCAATTCTATGCGCAAAAGAATTAGCGTCAAAATTTTCCGTACGGAATGTATTTTTCTCACTTTCCAGTGTCATAGAAATGTGAAATTTGGCACGAGCATTGATTAAGTCATAAATAGGAAAAGCTAATGGGTCCTAACTCGATTATTCAATTCTATGTGCAAAAGAATTAGCGTCAAAATTTTACGTATGGAATGTATTTTTCTCACTTTCCAGTGTCATAGAAACGTGAAATTTGGCACGAGCATTGATTATGTCATAAATAGGAAAAGCTAATGGGTCCCAACTCGATTATTCAATTCTATGTGCAAAAGAATTAGCATCCAAATTTTACGTACGGAATCTAATTTTCTCACATAGAAACTTGAAATTTGGCACGAGCATTGATTATGTCATAAATAGGAAAAGCTAATGGGTCCCAACTCGATTTTTCCATTCTATGTGCAAAAGAATTAGCCTCCAAATTTTACATACAGAATCCAATTTTCTCACATAGAAACTTGAAATTTGGCACGAGCATTGATTATGTCATAAATAGGAAAAGCTAATGGGTCCCAACTCCGTTATTTAATTCTATGCGCAAAAGAATTAGCGTCCAAATGTTACGTACGGAATGTAATTTTCTCACATAGAAACTAAAAATTTGGCACGGGCATTGATTATGTCATAAATAAGAAAAGCTAATGGGTCCTAACTCGATTATTCAATTCTATGTGCAAAAGAATTAGCCTTCAAATTTTACGTACGGAATCCAATTTTCTCACATATAAACTTGAAATTTGGCACGAGCATTGATTATGTCATAAATAGGAAAAGCTAATGGGTCCCAACTCGATTATTCAATTCTATGTGCAAAAGAATTAGCCTCCAAATTTTACGTACGGAATCCAATTTTCTCACATAGAAACTTGAAATTTGGCACGAGCATTGATTATGTCATAAATAGGAAAAGCTAATGGGTCCCAACTCGATTATTCAATTCTATGCGCAAAAGAATTAGCGTCAAAATTTTACGTACACAATCCAATTTTCTCACATAGAAACGTAAAATTTGGCACGGGCATTGAAGATGTTCTAAATAGGAAAAACTAATGGGTCCCAACTCGATTATTCAATTCTATGCGCAAAAGAATTAGCGTCAAAATTTAACGTACGGAATGTATTTTTCTCACTTTCCAGTGTCATAGAAACGTGAAATTTGGCACGAGCATTGATTATGTCATAAATAGGAAAAGCTAATGGGACCAACTCGATTATTCAATTCTATGCGCAAAAGAATTAGCGTCCAAAATTTACGTACAGAATCCAATTTTCTCACATAGAAACTTAAAATTTGGCACGGGCATTGTATATGTTCAAAATAGGAAAAACTAATGGGTCTCAACTCGATTATTCAATTCTATGCGCAAAAGAATTTGCTTCAAAATTTTCCGTACGGAATGTATTTTTCTCACTTTCCAGTGTCTTAGAAACGTGAAATTTCGCACGAGCATTGATTATGTCATAAATAGGAAAAGCTAATGGGTCCTAACTCGATTATTCAATTCTATGTGCAAAAGAATTAGCGTCAAAATTTTACGTATGGAATGTATTTTTCTCACTTTCCAGTGTCATAGAAACGTGAAATTTGGCACGAGCATTGATTATGTCATAAATAGGAAAAGCTAAAGGGTCCCAACTCCGTTATTTAATTCTAGGCACTAAAGAATTAGCGTCCAAGTTTTACGTATTGAATGTAATTTTCTCACATAGAAACTTAAAATTTGGCACGGGCATTGATTATGTCATAAATAGGAAAAGCTAATGGGTCCCAACTCCGTTATTTAATAATAGGCACAAAAGAATTAGCGTCCAAGTTTTAAGTATTGAATGTAATTTTCTCACATAGAAACTTAAAATTTGGCACGGGCATTGATTATGTCATAAATAGGAAAAGCTAATGGGTCCTAACTAGATTATTCAATTCTATGTGCAAAAGAATTAGCGTCAAAATTTAACGTACGGAATGTATTTTTCTCACTTTCCAGTGTCATAGAAACGTGAAATTTGGCACGAGCATTGATTATGTCATAAATAGGAAAAGCTAATGGGACCAACTCGATTATTCAATTCTATGCGCAAAAGAATTAGCGTCCAAAATTTACGTACAGAATCCAATTTTCTCACATAGAAACTTAAAATTTGGCACGGGCATTGTATATGTTCAAAATAGGAAAAACTAATGGGTCTCAACTCGATTATTCAATTCTATGCGCAAAAGAATGAGCGTCAAAATTTTCCGTACGGAATGTATTTTTCTCACTTTCCAGTGTCATAGAAACGTGAAATTTGGCACGAGCATTGATTATGTCATAAATAGGAAAAGCTAATGGGTCCTAACTCGATTATTCAATTCTATGTGCAAAAGTATTAGCGTCAAAATTTTACGTATGGAATGTATTTTTCTCACTTTCCAGTGTCATAGAAACGTGAAATTTGGCACAAGCATTGATTATGTCATAAATAGGAAAAGCTAATGGGTCCCAACTCGATTATTCAATTCTATGTGCAAAAGAATTAGCATCCAAATTTTACGTACGGAATCCAATTTTCTCACATAGAAACTTGAAATTTGGCACGAGCATTGATTATGTCATAAATAGGAAAAGCTAATGGGTCCCAACTCCGTTATTTAATTCTAGGCACTAAAGAATTAGCATCCAAGTTTTACGTACGGAATGTAATTTTCTCAAATAGAAACTTAAAATTTGGCACGGGCATTGATTATGTCATAAATAGGAAAAGCTAATGGGTCCTAACTAGATTATTCAATTCTATGTGCAAAAGAAATAGCGTCTAAATTTTACATACAGAATCCAATTTTCTCACATAGAAACTTGAAATTTGGCACGAGCATTGATTATGTCATAAATAGGAAAAGCTAATGGGTCCCAACTCGATTATTCAATTCTATGTGCAAAAGAATTAGCCTCCAAATTTTACGTACGGAATCCAATTTTCTCACATAGAAACTTGAAATTTGGCACGAGCATTGATTATGTCATAAATAGGAAAAGCTAATGGGTCCCAACTCGTTTATTCAATTCTATGCGCAAAAGAATTAGCGTCCAAATTTTACGTACACAATCCAATTTTCTCACATAGAAACGTAAAATTTGGCACGGGCATTGAATATGTCATAAATAGGAAAAACTAATGGGTCCCAACTCGATTATTCAATTCTATGCGCAAAAGAATTAGCATCAAAATTTAACGTACGGAATGTATTTTTCTCACTTTCCAGTGTCATAGAAACGTGAAATTTGGCACGAGCATTGATTATGTCATAAATAGGAAAAGCTAATGGGGCCCAACTCGATTATTCAATTCTGTGCGCAAAAGAATTAGCGTCCAAATTTTACGTATAGAATCCAATTTTCTCACATAGAAACTTAAAATTTGGCACGGGCATTGTATATGTTCAAAATAGGAAAAACTAATGGGTCTCAACTCGATTATTCAATTCTATGCGCAAAAGAATGAGCGTCAAAATTTTCCGTACGGAATGTATTTTTCTCACTTTCCAGTGTCATAGAAACGTGAAATTTGGCACGAGCATTGATTATGTCATAAATAGGAAAAGCTAATGGGTCCCAACTCGATTATTCAATTCTATGTGCAAAAGTATTAGCGTCAAAATTTTACGTATGGAATGTATTTTTCTCACTTTCCAGTGTCATAGAAACGTGAAATTTGGCACAAGCATTGATTATGTCATAAATAGGAAAAGCTAATGGGTCCCAACTCGATTATTCAATTCTATGTGCAAAAGAATTAGCATCCAAATTTTACGTACGGAATCCAATTTTCTCACATAGAAACTTGAAATTTGGCACGAGCATTGATTATGTCATAAATAGGAAAAGCTAATGGGTCCCAACTCCGTTATTTAATTCTATGCGCAAAAGAATTAGCGTCCAAATGTTACGTACGGAATGTAATTTTCTCACATAGAAACTTAAAATTTGGCACGGGCATTGATTATGTCATAAATAAGAAAAGCTAATGGGTCCTAACTCGATTATTCAATTCTATGCGCAAAAGAATTAGCGTCCAAATTTTACGTACACAATTCAATTTTCTCACATAGAAACGTAAAATTTGGCATGGGCATTGAATATGTTCTAAATAGGAAAAACTAATGGGTCCCAACTCGATTATTCAATTCTATGTGCAAAAGAATTAGCGTCAAAATTTAACGTACGGAATGTATTTTTCTCACTTTCCAGTGTCATAGAAACGTGAAATTTGGCACGAGCATTGATTATGTCATAAATAGGAAAAGCTAATGGGTCCAACTCGATTATTCAATTCTATGTGCAAAAGAATTAGCCTCCAAATTTTACGTACGGAATCCAATTTTCTCACATAGAAACTTGAAATTTGGCACGAGCATTGATTATGTCATAAATAGGAAAAGCTAATGGGTCCCAACTCGATTATTCAATTCTATGCGCAAAAGAATTAGCGTCCAAATTTTACGTATAGAATCCAATTTTCTCACATAGAAACTTAAAATTTGGCACGGGCATTGTATATGTTCAAAATAGGAAAAACTAACGGGTCTCAACTCGATTATTCAATTCTATGCGCAAAAGAATTAGCGTCAAAATTTTCCGTACGGAATGTATTTTTCTCACTTTCCAGTGTCATAGAAACGTGAAATTTGGCACGAGCATTGATTATGTCATAAATAGGAAAAGCTAATGGGTCCCAACTCCGTTATTTAATTCTAGGCACTAAAGAATTAGCGCCCAAGTTTTACGTACGGAATGTAATTTTCTCACATAGAAACTTAAAATTTGGCACGGGCATTGATTATCTCATAAATAAGAATAGCTAATGGGTCCTAACTCGATTATTCAATTCTATGTGCAAAAGAATTAGCCTTCAAATTTTACATACGGAATCCAATTTTCTCACATAGAAACTTGAAATTTGGCACGAGCATTGATTATGTCATAAATAGGAAAAGCTAATGGGTCCCAACTCGATTATTCAATTCTATGTGCAAAAGAATTAGCCTCCAAATTTTACGTACGGAATCCAATTTTCTCACATAGAAACTTGAAATTTGGCACGGGCATTGAATATGTTCTAAATAGGAAAAACTAATGGGTCCCAACTCGATTATTTAATTCTATGCGGAAAAGACTTAGCGTCAAAATTTTACGTACGGAATGTATTGTTCTCACTTTCCAGTGTCATAGAAACGTGAAATTTGGCATGAGCATTGATTGTGTCATAAATAGGAAAAGCTAATGGGTCCCAACTCCTTTATTCAATTCTATGTGCAAAAGAATTAGCGTCCAAATTTTATGTACGGAATCCAATTTTCTCACATAGAAACTTAAAATTTGGCACGGGCATTGAAAATGTCCTAAATATGAAAAACTAACGGGTCCCAACTCGATTATTCAATTCTATGCGCAAAAGAATTAGCGTCAAAATTTTACGTACAGAATCCAATTTTCTCACATAGAAACTTGAAATTTGGCACGAGCATTGATTATGTCATAAACCGGAAAAGCTAAAGGGTCCCAAATCCGTTATTTAATTCTAGGCACAAAAGAATTAGCGTCCAAGTTTTAGGTATGGAATGTAATTTTCTCACATAGAAACTTAAAATTTGGCACGGGCATTGATTATGTCATAAATAGGAAAAGCTGATGTGTCCTAACTAGATTATTCAATTCTATGTGCAAATGAATTAGCGTCTAAATTTTACATACAGAATCCAATTTTCTCACATAGAAACTTGAAATTTGGCACGAGCATTGATTATGTCATAAATAGGAAAAGCTAAAGGGTCACAACTCCGTTATTTAATTCTAGGCACAAAAGAATTAGCGTCCAAGTTTTACGTATGGAATGTAATTTTCTCACATAGAAACTTAAAATTTGGCACGGGCATTGATTATGTCATAAATAGGAAAAGCTAATGGGTCCCAACTCGATTATTCAATTCTATGTGCAAAAGAATTAGCCTCCAAATTTTACGTACGGAATCCAATTTTCTCACATAGAAACTTGAAATTTGGCACGAGCATTGATTATGTCATAAATAGGAAAAACTAATTGGGCCCAACTCGATTATTCAATTCTATGCGCAAAAGAATTAGCGTCAAAATTATACGTACGGAATGTTTTTTTCTCACTTTCCAGTGTCATAGAAACGTGAAATTTGGCACGAGCATTGATTATGTCATAAATAGGAAAAGCTAATGGGTCCAACTCAATTATACAATTCTATGTGCAAAAGAATTAGCCTCCAAATTTTACGTACGGAATCCAATTTTCTCACATAGAAACTTGAAATTTGGCACGAGCATTGATTATGTCATAAATAGGAAAAGCTAATGGGTCCCAACTCGATTATTCAATTCTATGCGCAAAAGAATTAGCGTCAAAATTTTATGTACACTATCCAATTTTCTGACATAGAAACTTAAAATTTGGCACGGGCATTGAATATGTTCTAAATAGGAAAAACTAATGGGTCCCAACTCGATTATTCAATTCTATGCGCAAAAGAATTAGCGTCAAAATTTTACGTACGGAATGTATTTTTCTCACTTTCCAGTGTCATAGAAACGTGAAATTTGGCACGAGCATTGATTATGTCATAAATAGGAAAAGCTAATGGGTCCAACTCGATTATTCAATTCTATGTGCAAAAGAATTAGCCTCCAAATTTTACGTACGGAATCCAATTTTCTCACATAGAAACTTGAAATTTGGCACGAGCATTGAATATGTCATAAATAGGAAAAGCTAATGGGTCCCAACAAGATTATTCAATTCTATGTGCAAAAGAATTAGCCTCCAAATTTTACGTACTGAATCCAATTTTCTCACATAGAAACTTGAAATTTGGCACGAGCATTGATTATGTCATAAATAGGAAAAGCTAATGGGTCCTAACTCGATTATTCAATTCTATGTGCAAAAGAATTAGCGTCAAAATTTTACGTATGGAATGTATTTTTCTCACTTTCCAGTGTCATAGAAACGTGAAATTTGGCAGGAGTATTGATTATGTCATAAATAGGTAAAGCTAATGGGTCCCAACTCCGTTATTTAATTCTAGGCACTAAAGAATTAGCGCCCAAGTTTTACGTACGGAATGTAATTTTCTCACATAGAAACTTAAAATTTGGCACGGGCATTGATTATGTCATAAAAGGAAAAGCTAATTGGTCCTAACTCGATTATTCAATTCTATGTGCAAAAGAAATAGCGTCAAAATTTTACGTACGGAATCCAATTTTCTCACATAGAAACTTGAAATTTGGCACGAGCATTGATTATGTCATAAATAGGAAAAGCTAATGGGTCCCAACTCGATTATTCAATTCTATGCGCAAAAGAATTAGCGTCCAAATTTTATGTACACTATCCAATTTTCTCACATAGAAACTTAAAATTTGGCACGGGCATTGAATATGTTCTAAATAGGAAAAACTAATTGGGCCCAACTCGATTATTCAATTCTATGCGCAAAAGAATTAGCGTTAAAATTTTACGTGCGGAATGTATTTTTCTCACTTTCCAGTGTCATAGAAACGTGAAATTTGGCACGAGCATTGATTATGTCATAAATAGGAAAAGCTAATGGGTCCAACTCGATTATTCAATTCTATGTGCAAAAGAATTAGCCTCCAAATTTTACGTACGGAATCCAATTTTCTCACATAGAAACTTGAAATTTGGCACGAGCATTGAATATGTCATAAATAGGAAAAGCTAATGGGTCCCAACAAGATTATTCAATTCTATGCGCAAAAGAATTAGCGTCCAAATTTTATGTACACTATCCAATTTTCTCACATAGAAACTTAAAATTTGGCACAGGCATTGAATATGTTCTAAATAGGAAAAGCTAATTGGTCCTAACTCGATTATTCAATTCTATGTGCAAAAGAATTAGCGTCAAAATTTTACGTACGGAATACAATTTTCTCACATAGAAACTTGAAATTTGGAACGAGCATTGATTATGTCATAAATAGGAAAAGCTAAAGGGTCCCAACTCCGTTATTTAATTCTAGGCACAAAAGAATTAGCGTCCAAGTTTTACGTATGGAATGTAATTTTCTCACATAGAAACTTAAAATTTGGCACGGGCATTGATTATGTCATAAATAGGAAAAGCTAATGGGTCCTAACTAGATTATTTAATTCTATGTGCAAAAGAATTAGCGTCCACATTTTACATACAGAATCCAATTTTCTCACATAGAAACTTGAAATTTGGCACGAGCATTTATTATGTCATAAATAGGAAAAGCTAATGGGTCCGAACTCCGTTATTTAATTCTATGCGCAAAAGAATTAGCGTCCAAATGTTACGTACGGAATGTAATTTTCTCACATAGAAACTTAAAATTTGGCACGGGCATTGATTATGTCATAAATAAGAAAAGCTAATGGGTCCTAACTCGATTATTCAATTCTATGTGCAAAAGAATTAGCCTTCAAATTTTACGTACGGAATCCAATTTTCTCACATAGAAACTTGAAATTTTGCACGAGCATTGATTATGTCATAAATAGGAAAAGCTAATGGGTCCCAACTCGATTATTCAATTCTATGTGCAAAAGAATTAGCCTCCAAATTTTACGTACGGAATCCAATTTTCTCACATAGAAACTTGAAATTTGGCACGAGCATTGAATATGTCATAAATAGGAAAAGCTAATGGGTCCCAATTCGATTATTCAATTCTATGCGCAAAAGAATTAGCGTCCAAATTTTATGTACACAATCGAATTTTCTCACATAGAAACTTAAAATTTGGCACGGGCATTGAATATGTTCTAAATAGGAAAAACTAATGGGTCCCAACTCGATTATTTAATTCTATGCGCAAAAGAATTAGCGTCAAAATTTTACGTACGGAATGTATTGTTCTCACTTTCCAGTGTCATAGAAACGTGAAATTTGGCACGAGCATTGATTGTGTCATAAATAGGAAAAGCTAATGGGTCCCAACTCGATTATTCAATTGTATGTGCAAAAGAATTAGCGTCCAAATTTTATGTACGGAATCCAATTTTCTCACATAGAAACTTAAAATTTGGCACGGGCATTGAATATGTCCTAAATAGGAAAAACTAACGGGTCCCAACTCGATTATTCAATTCTATGCGCAAAAGAATTAGCGTCCAAATTTTACGTACGGAATGTATTTTTCTCACTTTCCAGTGTCATAGAAACGTGAAATTTGGCACAGGCATTGATTATGTCATAAATAGGAAAAGCTAATGGGTCCCAACTCGATTATTCAATTCTATGCGCAAAAGAATTAGCGTCCAAATTTTACATACAGAATCCAATTTTCTCACATAGAAACTTGAAATTTGGCACGAGCATTGATTATGTCATAAATAGGAAAAGCTAAAGTGTCCCAAATCCGTTATTTAATTCTAGGCACAAAAGAATTAGCGTCCAAGTTTTACGTATGGAATGTAATTTTCTCACATAGAAACTTAAAATTTGGCACGAGCATTGATTATGTCATAAATAGGAAAAGCTAATGGGTCCCAACTCGATTATTCAATTCTATGTGCAAAAGAATTAGCCTCCAAATTTTACGTACGGAATCCAATTTTCTCACATAGAAACTTGAAATTTGGCACGAGCATTGATTATGTCATAAATAGGAAAAGCTAATGGGTCCCAACTCGATTATTCAATTCTATGCGCAAAAGAATTAGCGTCAAAATTTTATGTACACTATCCAATTTTCTCACATAGAAACTTAAAATTTGGCACGGGCATTGAATATGTTCTAAATAGGAAAAACTAATGGGTCCCAACTCGATTATTTAATTCTATGCGCAAAAGAATTAGCGTCAAAATTTTACGTACGGAATGTATTGTTCTCACTTTCCAGTGTCATAGAAACGTGAAATTTGGCACGAGCATTGATTATGTCATGAATAGGAAAAGCTAATGGGTCATAACTCGATTATTCAATTCTATGTGCAAAAGAATTAGCGTCAAAATTTTACGTATGGAATGTATTTTTCTCACTTTCCAGTGTCATAGAAACGTGAAATTTGGCACGAGCATTGATTATGTCATAAATAGGAAAAGCTAATGGGTCCCAACTCCGTTATTTAATTCTAGGCACTAAAGAATTAGCGCCCAAGTTTTACGTACGGAATGTAATTTTCTCACATAGAAACTTAAAATTTGGCACGGGCATTGATTATGTCATAAATAGGAAAAGCTAATTGGTCCTAACTCAATTATTCAATTCTATGTGCAAAAGAATTAGCGTCCAAATTTTACATACAGAATCCAATTTTCTCACATAGAAACTTGAAATTTGGCACGAGCATTGATTATGTCATAAATAGGAAAAGCTAATGGGTCCCAACTCCGTTATTTAATTCTATGCGCAAAAGAATTAGCGTCCAAATGTTACGTACGGAATGTAAATTTCTCACATAGAAACTTAAAATTTGGCACGGGCATTGATTATGTCATAAATAAGAAAAGCTAATGGGTCCTAACTCGATTATTCAATTCTATGTGCAAAAGAATTAGCCTTCAAATTTTACGTACGGAATCCAATTTTCTCACATAGAAACTTGAAATTTGGCACGAGCATTGATTATGTCATAAATAGGAAAAGCTAATGGGTCCCAACTCGATTATTCAATTCTATGCGCAAAAGAATTAGCGTCCAAATTTTATGTACACTATCCAATTTTCTCACATAGAAACTTAAAATTTGGCACGGGCATTGAATATGTTCTAAATAGGAAAAACTAATGGGTCCCAACTCGATTATTCAATTCTATGCGCAAAAGAATTAGCGTCAAAATTTTACGTACGGAATCCAATTTTCTCACATAGAAACTTGAAATTTGGCACGAGCATTGATTATGTCATAAATAGGAAAAACTAATTGGGCCCAACTCGATTATTCAATTCTATGCGCAAAAGAATTAGCGTCAAAATTATACGTACGGAATGTTTTTTTCTCACTTTCCAGTGTCATAGAAACGTGAAATTTGGCACGAGCATTGATTATGTCATAAATAGGAAAAGCTAATGGGTCCAACTCGATTATTCAATTCTATGTGCAAAAGAATTAGCCTCCAAATTTTAAGTACGGAATCCAATTTTCTCACATAGAAACTTGAAATTTGGCACGAGCATTGATTATGTCATAAATAGGAAAAGCTAATGGGTCCCAACTCGATTATTCAATTCTATGCGCAAAAGAATTAGCGTCCAAATTTTATGTACACAATCGAATTTTCTCACATAGAAACTTAAAATTTGGCACGGGCATTGAATATGTTCTAAATAGGAAAAACTAATGGGTCCCAACTCGATTATTTAATTCTATGAGCAAAAGAATTAGCGTCAAAATTTTACGTACGGAATGTATTGTTCTCACTTTCCAGTGTCATAGAAACGTGAAATTTGGCACGAGCATTGATTGTGTCATAAATAGGAAAAGCTAATGGGTCCCAACTCGATTATTCAATTCTATGTGCAAAAGAAATAGCGTCCAAATTTTATGTACGGAATCCAATTTTCTCACATAGAAACTTGAAATTTGGCACGAGCATTGATTATGTCATAAATAGGAAAAGCTAATGGGTCCCAACTCGATTTTTCAATTCTATGTGCAAAAGAATTAGCCTCCAAATTTTACGTACGGAATCCAATTTTCTCACATAGAAACTTGAAATTTGGCACGAGCATTGATTATGTCATAAATAGGAAAAGCTAATGGGTCCCAACTCGATTATTCAATTCTATGCGCAAAAGAATTAGCGTCCAAATTTTACGTACAGAATCCAATTTTCTCACATAGAAACTTAAAATTTGGAACGGGCATTGAATATGTCCTAAATAGGAAAAACTAATGTGTCTCAACTCGATTATTCAATTCTATGCGCAAAAGAATTAGCGTCAAAATTTTACGTACAGAATCCAATTTTCTCACATAGAAACTTAAAATTTGGCACGGGCATTGAATATGTTCTAAATAGGAAAAACTAATGGGTCCCAACTCGATTATTCAATTCTATGCGCAAAAGAATTAGCGTCAAAATTTTACGTACGGAATGTATTTTTCTCACTTTCCAGTGTCATAGAAACGTGAAATTTGGCACGAGCATTGATTATGTCATAAATAGGAAAAGCTAATGGGTCCCAACTCGATTATTCAATTCTATGCGCAAAAGAATTAGCGTCCAAATTTTATGTACACAATCGAATTTTCTCACATAGAAACTTAAAATTTGGCACGAGCATTGATTATGTCATAAATAGGAAAAGCTAATGGGTCCCAACTCCGTTATTTAATTCTATGCGCAAAAGAATTAGCGTCCAAATGTTACGTACGGAATGTAATTTATTCACATAGAAACTTAAAATTTGGCACGGGCATTGATTATGTCATAAATAAGAAAAGCTAATGAGTCCTAACTCGATTATTCAATTCTATGTGCAAAAGAATTAGCCTTCAAATTTTACGTACGGAATCCAATTTTCTCACATAGAAACTTGAAATTTGGCACGAGCATTGATTATGTCATAAATAGGAAAAGCTAATGGGTCCCAACTCGATTATTCAATTCTATGTGCAAAAGAATTAGCGTCCAAATTTTACGTACACAATCCAATTTTCTCACATAGAAACGTAAAATTTGGCACGGGCATTGAATATGTTCTAAATAGGAAAAACTAATGGGTCCCAACTCGATTATTCAATTCTATGCGCAAAAGAATTAGCGTCAAAATTTTACGTACGGAATGTATTTTTCTCACTTTTCAGTGTCATAGAAACGTGAAATTTGGCACGAGCATTGATTATGTCATAAATAGGAAAAGCTAATGGGTCCAACTCGATTATTCAATTCTATGTGCAAAAGAATTAGCCTCCAAATTTTGCGTACGGAATCCAATTTTCTCACATAGAAACTTGAAATTTGGCACGAGCATTGATTATGTCATAAATAGGAAAAGCTAATGGGTTCCAACTCGATTATTCAATTCTATGCGCAAAAGAATTAGCGTCCAAATTTTACGTACAGAATCCAATTTTCTCACATAGAAACTTAAAATTTGGAACGGGCATTGAATATGTCCTAAATAGGAAAAACTAATGTGTCTCAACTCGATTATTCAATTCTATGCGCAAAAGAATTAGCGTCAAAATTTTCCGTACGGAATGTATTTTTCTCGCTTTCCAGTGTCATAGAAACGTGAAATTTGGCACGAGCATTGATTATGTCATGAATAGGAAAAGCTAATGGGTCCTAACTCGATTATTCAATTCTTTGTGCAAAAGAATTAGCGTCAAAATTTTACGTATGGAATGTATTTTTCTCACTTTCCAGTGTCATAGAAACGTGAAATTTGGCACGAGCATTGATTATGTCATAAATAGGAAAAGCTAAAGGGTCCCAACTACGTTATTTAATTCTAGGCACAAAAGAATTAGCGTCCAAGTTTTACGTATGGAATGTAATTTTCTCACATAGAAACTTAAAATTTGGCACGGGCATTGATTATGTCATAAATAGGAAAAGCTAATGGGTCCTAACTAGATTATTCAATTCTATGTGCAAAAGAATTAGCGTCCAAATTTTACATACAGAATCCAATTTTCTCACATAGAAACTTGAAATTTGGCACGAGCATTGATTATGTCATAAATAGGAAAAGCTAATGGGTCCCAACTCCGTTATTTAATTCTATGCGCAAAAGAATTAGCGTCCAAATGTTACGTACGGAATGTAATTTTCTCACATAGAAACTTAAAATTTGGCACGGGCATTGATTATGTCATAAATAAGAAAAGCTAATGAGTCCTAACTCGATTATTCAATTCTATGTGCAAAAGAATTAGCCTTCAAATTTTACGTACGGAATCCAATTTTCTCACATAGAAACTTGAAATTTGGCACGAGCATTGATTATGTCATAAATAGGAAAAGCTAATGGGTCCCAACTCGATTATTCAATTCTATGTGCAAAAGAAATAGCCTCCAAATTTTACGTACGGAATCCAATTTTCTCACATAGAATTTGAAATTTGGCACGAGCATTGATTATGTCATAAATAGGAAAAGCTAATGGGTCCCAACTCGATTATTCAATTCTATGCGCAAAAGAATTAGCGTCCAAATTTTACGTACACAATCCAATTTTCTCATATAGAAACGTAAAATTTGTCACGGGCATTGAATATGTTCTAAATAGGAAAAACTAATGGGTCCCAACTCGATTATTTAATTCTATGAGCAAAAGAATTAGCGTCAAAATTTTACGTACGGAATGTATTGTTCTCACTTTCCAGTGTCATAGAAACGTGAAATTTGGCACGAGCATTGATTGTGTCATAAATAGGAAAAGCTAATGGGTCCCAACTCGATTATTCAATTCTATGTGCAAAAGAATTAGCGTCCAAATTTTATGTACGGAATCCAATTTTCTCACATAGAAACTTGAAATTTGGCACGAGCATTGATTATGTCATAAATAGGAAAACCTAATGGGTCCCAACTCGATTTTTCAATTCTATGTGCAAAAGAATTAGCCTCCAAATTTTACGTACGGAATCCAATTTTCTCACATAGAAACTTGAAATTTGGCACGAGCATTGATTATGTCATAAATAGGAAAAGTTAATGGGTCCCAACTCGATTATTCAATTCTATGCGCAAAAGAATTAGCGTCCAAATTTTACGTACAGAATCCAATTTTCTCACATAGAAACTTAAAATTTGGAACGGGCATTGAATATGTTCTAAATAGGAAAAACTAATGTGTCTCAACTCGATTATTCAATTCTATGCTCAAAAGAATTAGCGTCAAAATTTTCCGTACGGAATGTATTTTTCTCACTTTCCAGTGTCATAGAAACGTGAAATTTGGCACGAGCATTGATTATGTCATGAATAGGAAAAGCTAATGGGTCCTAACTCGATTATTCAATTCTATGTGCAAAAGAATTAGCGTCAAAATTTTACTTATGGAATGTATTTTTCTCACTTTCCAGTGTCATAGAAACGTGAAATTTGGCACGAGCATTGATTATGTCATAAATATAAAAAGCTAATGTGTCCCAACTCCGTTATTTAATTCTAGGCACTAAAGAATTAGCGCCCAAGTTTTACGTACGGAATGTAATTTTCTCACATAGAAACTTAAAATTTGGCACGGGCATTGATTATGTCATAAATAGGAAAAGCTAATTGGTACTAACTCAATTATTCAATTCTATGTGGAAAAGAATTAGCGTCAAAATTTTACGTACGGAATCCAATTTTCTCACATAGAAACTTGAAATTTGGCACGAGCATTGATTATGTCATAAATAGGAAAAGCTAAAGGGTCCCAACTCCGTTATTTAATTCTAGGCACAAAAGAATTAGCGTCCAAGTTTTACGTATGAAATGTAATTTTCTCACATAGAAACTTAAAATTTGGCACGGGCATTGATTATGTCATAAATAGGAAAAGCTAATGGGTCCTAACTAGATTATTCAATTCTATGTGCAAAAGAATTAGCGTCCAAATTTTACATACAGAATCCAATTTTCTCACATAGAAACGTGAAATTTGGCACGAGCATTGATTATGTCATAAATAGGAAAAGCTAATGGGTCCCAACTCCGTTATTTAATTCTATGCGCAAAAGAATTAGCGTCCAAATGTTACGTACGGAATGTAATTTTCTCACATAGAAACTTAAAATTTGGCACGGGCATTGATTATGTCATAAATTGGAAAAGCTAATGGGTCCCAACTCCATTATTTAATTCTATGCGCAAAAGAATTAGCGTCCAAATGTTACGTACGGAATGTAAATTTCTCACATAGAAACTTAAAATTTGGCACGGGCATTGATTATGTCATAAATAAGAAAAGCTAATGGGTCCTAACTCGATTATTCAATTCTATGCGCAAAAGAATTAGCCTTCAAATTTTACGTACGGAATCCAATTTTCTCACATAGAAACTTGAAATTTGGCACGAGCATTGATTATGTCATAAATAGGAAAAGCTAATGGGTCCCAACTCGATTATTCAATTCTATGTGCAAAAGAATTAGCCTCCAAATTTTACGTACGGAATCCAATTTTCTCACATAGAAACTTGAAATTTGGCACGAGCATTGATTATGTCATAAATAGGAAAAGCTAATGGGTCCCAACTCGATTATTCAATTCTATGCGCAAAAGAATTAGCGTCCAAATTTTACGTACACTTTTATCCCCGAGAAGAACTGTCTGAATAATACATAAAACTTAACGTTTAATATTTAATAAGTAAAATAAATTTGTGGACAGACAAATACAAAAAGTATTTAAAATGAAAGTCACACCACCCTCAGAAATTAGGGATGGCTCTTGATACAAAGCCTAGAGGATTTCACAGGCCCCCCAGAGACCAGGTGCATATGTCACCTACTGCCCAAACTCGTGCATTCCGAGTCGTGGGCATAAACAAGTGATGGTTCAGTTCGTGGATTTATAGTGTATACCCCCGTACTCCCTTTTTCTGGGTAAGTTTTAGATATATATACCACCTTAATTGTATATTTCAAATGGTGGGTATAAACCAAAGTCCCATCTACAGGGAGTGGGTACTACCGTGATTATTCCACTTCTGACCTCATAGTGTCAAAGATAGGGGGGAAAGGGATAGTCCACTCTTTCCTCTATGGGGTGGCTAATATCAAGTTTCACTATTATAGAGTGAAGCACGAGTAGTTGTCACTTCCACTATTCATGTGTATGGGAAGAGGCAACATGTACTCTCTGCTCGGTTAACTCTCTATAGCCGCATCAGTGTGGTCTTGCGCGGTCTAATATTGCCGCAATAAGAACACATAGTTAAGATATCCGCATCAGTGTTGCATCGCGCGGTTTGATGTTACCGCATTGGAGGCACATCTATAGATGGGATAACTCTGTCTTTGTTATGCTCAATTGAATGGTTGAACTTGGTAAATAACAACCATATCAATCTCTAAAGTATCGATCTCAATCGTCAATCTCAATCTCAATCGTCAATCTCAATCAACGCGTTTCCACAAAAGGTAAGTATACCCATTGCTTCATCAGGATTGAGTTAGTCCTGTATGGTACAAGTTTTTGTTGTGGTTATTCTTTCAGTCATTCAATGTTTTTCTGACCTATACTTCTATAGATAGATGAGACTTATCTAAGTGACTTCTGATATCTAAAGCCCCCTATTCCACTTAGTTTGATAGTGGCAATTAAGGGCTGGTTAGAGGTAAAGTACAGCAACCCATATGGTAAGGGTGCAGTTTGTAGCCACAGGCAGCTACAAAGACAGAGGCAGCAATGGTCAGTGAAACCAGTGCCCCATCTTAAATACCGTAGGCTCCGCCCACAGTAGCCTGGTGGGAGTGTCTCCTGCCCCAATCAGGGCTAACAAAATCAAACACACCCCCCTCCGTCAAATGCACCATGTCATCACGTGGGGGCGTCACCACGTCATCGCGCAGACAAGCGACCAATGTAGATGTCTCACCAACACGATACATGGTGACGCTACGTGGTTACGTCACACCGCGCGGCCTGGCCGCGTCTGAGATTAGGCGCCGCCTCCCTGTGTGACGTTGCAAACTCTAGTGAGTCATAGCGTGATGACGCGGCAGCGCAGCGTCGTATAGCGCCGCCTCCCGGAATGACGTCACCAGCGCTAGCGTAACGTGATGACGCGGTAGTGTTGCGTGGTGGGCGTCACTACCGAGACGTGTCACCCAGCAGTAACCAATGGGAGAAGGGTGGTATGCACGGATATTCCCCTCCGACAATCTCTGAGTGGCGCATGCGCATTGGTTCTATTTATGGACTTAGTCTCGAGTGAGTTGGCAGCTGCGCCGACGCTCTCTTTACGGACTTCATCTCCAGTTGCCTCACGCATGCGCTGCCACTATTAATACGGACTTAGTCCCAGGTAGAGTGGCGAACTTAAGGAGGTTATGGCTAGGTTTAAATAACTAATGGTATATTTGTCACATCTAGGGGCCCACCCTTGATGTCGGAAAACTCCCCTACTTGTGACAATGTGGATGGGGGGGTCAGATTTGTATCTGGAGGCATAATAATCCACACTCCAGCGATGAAAGAGGTCATAAATCTAAGTGTCATGTTAATATCCATTCGTTAGTGTTGGGATACAAGCACATCTGGAGGTAAGTATAGTCGTCAGATGTCAAATAAACACTTGAGCGTATATATTCCTATTATATCTATTCAAACTCCATATCAGTTGGTAGAAAGCTGAACTTACAGATATGCATATCCTATTGTGTGAGAAAATGTCGTGAAGACCCATGCCTGCTAGTCGTACTGCCCACCAGGTGAATATAAACTTTGTTGTAATCATATACACTCGGGCATATCTCTATTTACACCTTCCATATACTCGGAAGGGGGTGTAATAACCCCAAGTTGGACAAATCCCAACAAATTGATGTTGCTGCTACACATATACCTATGGGATTTGTCCAACTTGGGGTTATTACACCCCCTTCCGAGTATATGGAAGGTGTAAATAGAGATATGCCCGAGTGTATATGATTACAACAAAGTTTATATTCACCTGGTGGGCAGTACGACTAGCAGGCATGGGTCTTCACGACATTTTCTCACACAATAGGATATGCATATCTGTAAGTTCAGCTTTCTACCAACTGATATGGAGTTTGAATAGATATAATAGGAATATATACGCTCAAGTGTTTATTTGAGATCTGACGACTATACTTACCTCCAGATGTGCTTGTATCCCAACACTAACGAATGGATATTAACATGACACTTAGATTTATGACCTCTTTCATCGCTGGAGTGTGGATTATTATGCCTCCAGATACAAATCTGACCCCCCCATCCACATTGTCACAAGTAGGGGAGTTTTCCGACATCAAGGGTGGGCCCCTAGATGTGACAAATATACCATTAGTTATTTAAACCTAGCCATAACCTCCTTAAGTTCGCCACTCTACCTGGGACTAAGTCCGTATTAATAGTGGCAGCGCATGCGTGAGGCAACTGGAGATGAAGTCCGTAAAGAGAGCGTCGGCGCAGCTGCCAACTCACTCGAGACTAAGTCCATAAATAGAACCAATGCGCATGCGCCACTCAGAGATTGTCGGAGGGGAATATCCGTGCATACCACCCTTCTCCCATTGGTTACTGCTGGGTGACACGTCTCGGTAGTGACGCCCACCACGCAACACTACCGCGTCATCACGTTACGCTAGCGCTGGTGACGTCATTCCGGGAGGCGGCGCTATACGACGCTGCGCTGCCGCGTCATCACGCTATGACTCACTAGAGTTTGCAACGTCACACAGGGAGGCGGCGCCTAATCTCAGACGCGGCCAGGCCGCGCGGTGTGACGTAACCACGTAGCGTCACCATGTATCGTGTTGGTGAGACATCTACATTGGTCGCTTGTCTGCGCGATGACGTGGTGACGCCCCCACGTGATGACATGGTGCATTTGACGGAGGGGGGTGTGTTTGATTTTGTTAGCCCTGATTGGGGCAGGAGACACTCCCACCAGGCTACTGTGGGCGGAGCCTACGGTATTTAAGATGGGGCACTGGTTTCACTGACCATTGCTGCCTCTGTCTTTGTAGCTGCCTGTGGCTACAAACTGCACCCTTACCATATGGGTTGCTGTACTTTACCTCTAACCAGCCCTTAATTGCCACTATCAAACTAAGTGGAATAGGGGGCTTTAGATATCAGAAGTCACTTAGATAAGTCTCATCTATCTATAGAAGTATAGGTCAGAAAAACATTGAATGACTGAAAGAATAACCACAACAAAAACTTGTACCATACAGGACTAACTCAATCCTGATGAAGCAATGGGTATACTTACCTTTTGTGGAAACGCGTTGATTGAGATTGACGATTGAGATTGAGATTGACGATTGAGATCGATACTTTAGAGATTGATATGGTTGTTATTTACCAAGTTCAACCATTCAATTGAGCATAACAAAGACAGAGTTATCCCATCTATAGATGTGCCTCCAATGCGGTAACATCAAACCGCGCGATGCAACACTGATGCGGATATCTTAACTATGTGTTCTTATTGCGGCAATATTAGACCGCGCAAGACCACACTGATGCGGCTATAGAGAGTTAACCGAGCAGAGAGTACATGTTGCCTCTTCCCATACACATGAATAGTGGAAGTGACAACTACTCGTGCTTCACTCTATAATAGTGAAACTTGATATTAGCCACCCCATAGAGGAAAGAGTGGACTATCCCTTTCCCCCCTATCTTTGACACTATGAGGTCAGAAGTGGAATAATCACGGTAGTACCCACTCCCTGTAGATGGGACTTTGGTTTATACCCACCATTTGAAATATACAATTAAGGTGGTATATATATCTAAAACTTACCCAGAAAAAGGGAGTACGGGGGTATACACTATAAATCCACGAACTGAACCATCACTTGTTTATGCCCACGACTCGGAATGCACGAGTTTGGGCAGTAGGTGACATATGCACCTGGTCTCTGGGGGGCCTGTGAAATCCTCTAGGCTTTGTATCAAGAGCCATCCCTAATTTCTGAGGGTGGTGTGACTTTCATTTTAAATACTTTTTGTATTTGTCTGTCCACAAATTTATTTTACTTATTAAATATTAAACGTTAAGTTTTATGTATTATTCAGACAGTTCTTCTCGGGGATAAAATTAGTTTTTTTGTTTCGAAGTACACTGTTGCCACGGTGATAGAAATTTTACGTACACAATCCAATTTTCTCACATAGAAACGTAAAATTTGGCACGGGCATTGAATATGTTCTAAATAGGAAAAACTAATGGGTCCCAACTCGATTATTCAATTCTATGCGCAAAAGAATTAGCGTCAAAATTTTACGTACGGAATCCAATTTTCTCACATAGAAACTTGAAATTTGGCACGAGCATTGATTATGTCATAAATAGGAAAAGCTAATGGGTCCCAACTCGATTATTCAATTCTATGCGCAAAAGAATTAGCGTCCAAATTTTATGTACACAATCGAATTTTCTCACATAGAAACTTAAAATTTGGCACGGGCATTGAATATGTTCTAAATAGTAAAAACTAATGGGTCCCAACTCGATTATTTAATTCTATGAGCAAAAGAATTAGCGTCAAAATTTTACGTACGGAATGTATTTTTCTCACTTTTCAGTGTCATAGAAACGTGAAATTTGGCACGAGCATTGATTATGTCATAAATAGGAAAAGCTAATGGGTCCAACTCGATTATTCAATTCTATGTGCAAAAGAATTAGCCTCCAAATTTTGCGTACGGAATCCAATTTTCTCACATAGAAACTTGAAATTTGGCACGAGCATTGATTATGTCATAAATAGGAAAAGCTAATGGGTTCCAACTCGATTATTCAATTCTATGCGCAAAAGAATTAGCGTCCAAATTTTATGTACACAATCGAATTTTCTCACATAGAAACTTAAAATTTGGCACGGGCATTGAATATGTTCTAAATAGGAAAAACTAATGGGTCCCAACTCGATTATTGAATTCTATGAGCAAAAGAATTAGCGTCAACATTTTACGTACGGAATGTATTGTTCTCACTTTCCAGTATCATAGAAACGTGAAATTTGGCACGAGCATTGATTGTGTCATAAATAGGAAAAGCTAATGGGTCCCAACTCGATTATTCAATTCTATGTGCAAAAGAATTAGCGTCCAAATTTTATGTACGGAATCCAATTTTCTCACATAGAAACTTGAAATTTGGCACGAGCATTGATTATGTCATAAATAGGAAAAGCTAATGGGTCCCAACTCGATTATTCAATTCTATGCGCAAAAGAATTAGCGTCCAAATTTTACGTACAGAATCCAATTTTCTCACATAGAAACTTAAAATTTGGAACGGGCATTGAATATGTCCTAAATAGGAAAAACTAATGTGTCTCAACTCGATTATTCAATTCTATGCGCAAAAGAATTAGCGTCAAAATTTTCCGTACGGAATGTATTTTTCTCGCTTTCCAGTGTCATAGAAACGTGAAATTTGGCACGAGCATTGATTATGTCATGAATAGGAAAAGCTAATGGGTCCTAACTCGATTATTCAATTCTTTGTGCAAAAGAATTAGCTTCAAAATTTTACGTATGGAATGTATTTTTCTCACTTTCCAGTGTCATAGAAACGTGAAATTTGGCACGAGCATTGATTATGTCATAAATAGGAAAAGCTAAAGGGTCCCAACTACGTTATTTAATTCTAGGCACAAAAGAATTAGCGTCCAAGTTTTACGTATGGAATGTAATTTTCTCACATAGAAACTTAAAATTTGGCACGGGCATTGATTATGTCATAAATAGGAAAAGCTAATGGGTCCTAACTAGATTATTCAATTCTATGTGCAAAAGAATTAGCGTCCAAATTTTACATACAGAATCCAATTTTCTCACATAGAAACTTGAAATTTGGCACGAGCATTGATTATGTCATAAATAGGAAAAGCTAATGGGTCCCAACTCCGTTATTTAATTCTATGCGCAAAAGAATTAGCGTCCAAATGTTACGTACGGAATGTAATTTTCTCACATAGAAACTTAAAATTTGGCACGGGCATTGATTATGTCATAAATAAGAAAAGCTAATGAGTCCTAACTCGATTATTCAATTCTATGTGCAAAAGAATTAGCCTTCAAATTTTACGTACGGAATCCAATTTTCTCACATAGAAACTTGAAATTTGGCACGAGCATTGATTATGTCATAAATAGGAAAAGCTAATGGGTCCCAACTCGATTATTCAATTCTATGTGCAAAAGAAATAGCCTCCAAATTTTACGTACGGAATCCAATTTTCTCACATAGAATTTGAAATTTGGCACGAGCATTGATTATGTCATAAATAGGAAAAGCTAATGGGTCCCAACTCGATTATTCAATTCTATGCGCAAAAGAATTAGCGTCCAAATTTTACGTACACAATCCAATTTTCTCATATAGAAACGTAAAATTTGTCACGGGCATTGAATATGTTCTAAATAGGAAAAACTAATGGGTCCCAACTCGATTATTTAATTCTATGAGCAAAAGAATTAGCGTCAAAATTTTACGTACGAAATGTATTGTTCTCACTTTCCAGTGTCATAGAAACGTTAAATTTGGCACGAGCATTGATTGTGTCATAAATAGGAAAAGCTAATGGGTCCCAACTCGATTATTCAATTCTATGTGCAAAAGAATTAGCGTCCAAATTTTATGTACGGAATCCAATTTTCTCACATAGAAACTTGAAATTTGGCACGAGCATTGATTATGTCATAAATAGGAAAACCTAATGGGTCCCAACTCGATTTTTCAATTCTATGTGCAAAAGAATTAGCCTCCAAATTTTACGTACGGAATCCAATTTTCTCACATAGAAACTTGAAATTTGGCACGAGCATTGATTATGTCATAAATAGGAAAAGCTAATGGGTCCCAACTCGATTATTCAATTCTATGCGCAAAAGAATTAGCGTCCAAATTTTACGTACAGAATCCAATTTTCTCACATAGAAACTTAAAATTTGGAACGGGCATTGAATATGTTCTAAATAGGAAAAACTAATGTGTCTCAACTCGATTATTCAATTCTATGCGCAAAAGAATTAGCGTCAAAATTTTCCGTACGGAATGTATTTTTCTCACTTTCCAGTGTCATAGAAACGTGAAATTTGGCACGAGCATTGATTATGTCATGAATAGGAAAAGCTAATGGGTCCTAACTCGATTATTCAATTCTATGTGCAAAAGAATTAGCGTCAAAATTTTACTTATGGAATGTATTTTTCTCACTTTCCAGTGTCATAGAAACGTGAAATTTGGCACGAGCATTGATTATGTCATAAATATAAAAAGCTAATGTGTCCCAACTCCGTTATTTAATTCTAGGCACTAAAGAATTAGCGCCCAAGTTTTACGTACGGAATGTAATTTTCTCACATAGAAACTTAAAATTTGGCACGGGCATTGATTATGTCATAAATAGGAAAAGCTAATTGGTACTAACTCAATTATTCAATTCTATGTGGAAAAGAATTAGCGTCAAAATTTTACGTACGGAATCCAATTTTCTCACATAGAAACTTGAAATTTGGCACGAGCATTGATTATGTCATAAATAGGAAAAGCTAAAGGGTCCCAACTCCGTTATTTAATTCTAGGCACAAAAGAATTAGCGTCCAAGTTTTACGTATGAAATGTAATTTTCTCACATAGAAACTTAAAATTTGGCACGGGCATTGATTATGTCATAAATAGGAAAAGCTAATGGGTCCTAACTAGATTATTCAATTCTATGTGCAAAAGAATTAGCGTCCAAATTTTACATACAGAATCCAATTTTCTCACATAGAAACTTGAAATTTGGCACGAGCATTGATTATGTCATAAATTGGAAAAGCTAATGGGTCCCAACTCCATTATTTAATTCTATGCGCAAAAGAATTAGCGTCCAAATGTTACGTACGGAATGTAAATTTCTCACATAGAAACTTAAAATTTGGCACGGGCATTGATTATGTCATAAATAAGAAAAGCTAATGGGTCCTAACTCGATTATTCAATTCTATGCGCAAAAGAATTAGCCTTCAAATTTTACGTACGGAATCCAATTTTCTCACATAGAAACTTGAAATTTGGCACGAGCATTGATTATGTCATAAATAGGAAAAGCTAATGGGTCCCAACTCGATTATTCAATTCTATGTGCAAAAGAATTAGCCTCCAAATTTTACGTACGGAATCCAATTTTCTCACATAGAAACTTGAAATTTGGCACGAGCATTGATTATGTCATAAATAGGAAAAGCTAATGGGTCCCAACTCGATTATTCAATTCTATGCGCAAAAGAATTAGCGTCCAAATTTTACGTACACAATCCAATTTTCTCACATAGAAACGTAAAATTTGGCACGGGCATTGAATATGTTCTAAATAGGAAAAACTAATGGGTCCCAACTCGATTATTCAATTCTATGCGCAAAAGAATTAGCGTCAAAATTTTACGTACGGAATCCAATTTTCTCACATAGAAACTTGAAATTTGGCACGAGCATTGATTATGTCATAAATAGGAAAAGCTAATGGGTCCAACTCGATTATTCAATTCTATGTGCAAAAGAATTAGCCTCCAAATTTTACGTACGGAATCCAATTTTCTCACATAGAAACTTGAAATTTGGCACGAGCATTGATTATGTCATAAATAGGAAAAGCTAATGGGTCCTAACTAGATTATTCAATTCTATGTGCAAAAGAATTAGCGTCCAAATTTTACATACAGAATCCAATTTTCTCACATAGAAACTCGAAATTTGGCACGAGCATTGATTATGTCATAAATAGGAAAAGCTAATGGGTCCCAACTCCGTTATTTAATTCTATGCGCAAAAGAATTAGCGTCCAAATGTTACGTACGGAATGTAAATTTCTCACATAGAAACTTAAAATTTGGCACGGGCATTGATTATGTCATAAATAAGAAAAGCTAATGGGTCCTAACTAGAGATGAGCGAACACCAAAATGTTCGGGTGTTCGTTATTCGTAACGAACTTCCCGTGATGCTCGAGGGTTCGTTTCGAACAACGAACCCCATTGAAGTCAATGGGCGACCAGAACATTTTTGTATTTCGCCGATGCTCGCTAAGGTTTTCATGTGTGAAAATCTGGGCAATTCAGGAAAGTGATGGGAATGACACAGTGACGGATAGGGCAGGCGAGGGGCTACATGTTGGGCTGCATCTCAAGTTCACAGGTCCCACTATTAAGCCACAATACCGGCAAGAGTGGGCCCCCCCCCTCCCAACAACTTTTACTTCTGAAAAGCCCCTCATTAGCATGGCATACCTTTGCTAAGCACCACACTACCTCCAACAAAGCACAATCACAATCATGACACTCCACTGACACTTCTCCTGGGTTACATGCTGCCCAACCGCCCCCCCTCCCCCCCACAGCGCACACCAAAGTGTCCCTGCGCAGCCTTCAGCTGCCCTCATGCCACACCACGCTCATGTCTATTTAGAATTGCGTCTGCCATGACGAGGGACCGCAGGCACACACTGCAGAGGTTGGCACGGCTAGGCAGCGACCCTCTTTAAAAGTGGCGGAGCGATAGCCCACAATGCTGTACAGAAGCAATGAGAAATAGAATCCTGTGCCACCGCCATCAGGAGCTGCACACGTGGGCATAGCAATGGGGAACCTATGTGCCACACACTATTCATTCTGTCAAGGTGTCTGCATGCCCCAGTCAGACCGGGCTTTTTAATTCATAGACACAGGCAGGTACAACTCCCTATTGTGAAGTCCCTGTCGACCCACAGCTTGGGTGGCTCCCTGGAACCCACCGGCGGTACACAGAAATATCCCATTGCATTGCCCAACACAGCTGAGGTAGTAATGTCGTGCTTAATGCAGGTGGGCTTCGGCCCACACTGCATGCCCCAGTCTGACTGGGGTTCTTTATAAGTGTACAGATGTAGTAAAAACTCCGTGTGCACCTACAGCATGGGTGGGTGCCAGGAAGCCACCGGCGGTACATAGAAATATCCCATTGCATTGCCCAACACAGCTGAGGTAGTAATGTTGTGCTTAACCCTTTCCAATCCAATTTGTATATGGTTTTCCTAGGGGGCTTACTCTTTTTCTGCTGTTATACAACGGCGCTATATGCTGGCTAAAGCCAGTACTGCATGAGCTGACACGTAGGATAGGCTCCGACAGCAGAGAGGCTGGCAATATACAGTAAGAGAACCCCGACGGACGTCTACCAACAACGGAGCTGTACAGCCTTAAACCCTAATGTCTTCACAGGTCACACAGTGGACTGGAAAGGGTTAATGCAGGTGGGTTTCGGCCCACACTGCATGCCCCAGTCAGACTGGGGTTCTTTACAAGTGGACACATGTAGGTTTAACTCCCTGTGGACCCACTGCCTGGGTGGGTGCCAGGAAGCCACCGGCGGTACATAGAAATATCCCATTGCATTGCCCAACACAGCTGAGGTAGTAATGTCGTGCGTAATACAGGTGGGCTTCGGCCCACACTGCATGCCCCAGTCAGACGGGTTCTTTAGAAGTGTACAGAAGTATTAAAAACTCAGTGTGCACCTACAGCATGGGTGGCTCCCTGGAACCCACCGGCGGTACACAAAAATATCCCATTGCATTGCCCAACACAGCTGAGGTAGTAATGTCGTGCGTAATGCAGGTGGGCTTCGGCCCACACTGCATGCCCCAGTCAGACTGGGGTTCTTTACAAGTGGACACATGTAGGTTTAACTCCCTGTGGACCCACTGCCTGGGTGGGTGCCAGGAAGCCACGGCCGGTACATAGAAATATCCCATTGCATTGCCCAACACAGCTGAGGTAGTAATGTCGTGCGTAATACAGGTGGGCTTCGGCCCACACTGCATGCCCCAGTCAGACGGGTTCTTTAGAAGTGTACAGAAGTATTAAAAACTCAGTGTGCACCTACAGCATGGGTGGCTCCCTGGAACCCACCGGCGGTACACAAAAATATCCCATTGCATTGCCCAACACAGCTGAGGTAACGTCAGCTGTAATGCAGGTGGGCTAAAAATTAATTTGATTACACTGTAGGCGAGGGCCCACAAAAATTGCTGTATCAACAGTACTAATGTACATCCCAAAAATTGGCCATGGCCAGCCAAGAGGGCAGGTGAAACCCATTAATCGCTTTGGTTAATGTGGCTTAAGTGGTAACTAGGCCTGGAGGCAGCCCAGTGTAACGAAAAATTGGTTCAAGTTAAAGTTCCAATGCTTTTAAGCGCATTGAAACTTATAAAAATTGTTCAGAAAAATTATTTGAGTGAGCCTTGTGGCCCTAAGAAAAATTGCCCGTTCAGCGTGATTACGTGAGGTTTCAGGAGGAGGAGCAGGAGGAGGAGGAGGAGGAATATTAGACACAGATTGATGAAGCAGAAATGTCCCCGTTTTGGATGGTGAGAGAGAACGTAGCTTCCATCCGCGGGTGCAGCCTACGTATTGCTTACGTATCGCTGCTGTCCGCTGGTGGAGAACAGAAGTCTGGGGAAATCCAGCCTTTGTTCATCTTGATGAGTGTTAGCCTGTCGGCACTGTCGGTTGACAAGCGGCTACGCTTATCTGTGATGATTCCCCCAGCCGCACTAAACACCCTCTCCGACAACACGCTAGCCGCAGGACAAGCAAGCACCTCAAGGGCATACAGGGCTAGTTCAGGCCACGTGTCCAGCTTCGACACCCAGTAGTTGTAGGGGGCAGAGGCGTCACCAAGGATGGTCGTGCGATCCGCTACGTACTCCCTCACCATCCTTTTGCAGTGCTCCCGCCGACTCAGCCGTGACTGGGGAGCGGTGACACAGTCTTGGTGGGGAGCCATAAAGCTGGCCAGGCCCTTAAAGACTGTTGCACTGCCTGGGATGTACATGCTGCTCGATCTACGCACATCCCCTGCAACATGGCCCTCGGAACTGCGCCTTCTGCCACTAGCGCTGTCGGCTGGGAATTTTACCATCAGCTTGTCCGCAAGGGTCCTGTGGTATAGCAACACTCTCGAACCCCTTTCCTCTTCGGGAATCAGAGTGGGCAGGTTCTCCTTATACCGTGGATCGAGCAGTGTGTACACCCAGTAATCCGTAGTGGCCAGAATGCGTGCAACGCGAGGGTCACGAGAAAGGCATCCTAACATGAAGTCAGCCATGTGTGCCAGGGTACCTGTACGCAACACATGGCTGTCTTCACTAGGAAGATCACTTTCAGGATCCTCCTCCTCCTCCTCCTCCTCCTCCTCAGGCCATACACGCTGAAAGGATGACAGGCAATCAGCCGGTGTACCGTCAGCAGCGGCCCAAGCTGTCTCTTCCCCCTCCTCCTCATGCTCCTCCTCCTCCTCCTCCTGTACGCGCTGATAAATAGACAGGAGGGTGCCCTGACTATCCAGCGGCATACTGTCTTCCCCCGCCCCCGTTTCCGAGCGCAAAGCAGCTGCCTTTATGGTTTGCAGGGAATTTCTCAAGATGCATAGCAGAGGAATGGTGACGCTAATGATTGTAGCATCGCCGCTCACCACCTGGGTAGACTCCTCAAAATTACCAAGGACATGGCAGATGTCTGCCAACCAGGCCCACTCTTCTGAAAGGAATTGAGGAGGCTGACTCCCACTGCGCCGCCCATGTTGGAGTTGGTATTCGACTATAGCTCTACGCTGTTCATAGAGCCTGGCCAACATGTGGAGCGTAGAGTTCCACCGTGTGGGCACGTCGCACAGCAGTCGGTGCACTGGCAGCTTAAAGTGATGTTGCAGGGTGCGCAGGGTGGCAGCGTCCGTGTGGGACTTGCGGAAATGTGCGCAGAGCCGGCGCGCCTTTACGAGCAGGTCTGACAAGCGTGGGTAGCTTTTCAGAAACCGCTGAACCACCAAATTAAAGACGTGGGCCAGGCATGGCACGTGCGTGAGGCTGCCGAGCTGCAGAGCCGCCACCAGGTTACGGCCGTTGTCACACACGACCATGCCCGGTTGGAGGCTCAGCGGCGCAAGCCAGCGGTCGGTCTGCTGTGTCAGACCCTGCAGCAGTTCGTGGGCCGTGTGCCTCTTATCGCCTAAGCTGAGTAGTTTCAGCACGGCCTGCTGACGCTTGCCCACCGCTGTGCTGCCACACCGCGCGACACCGACTGCTGGCGACATGCTGCTGCTAACACATCTTGATTGTGAGACAGAGGAGGAGGAGGAGGAGGAGGGTGCTTTAGTGGAGGAAGCATACACCTCCGCAGATACCACCACCGAGCTGGGGCCCGCAATTCTGGGGGTGGGTAGGACGTGAGCGGTCCCAGGCTCTGACTCTGTCCCAGCCTCCACTAAATTCACCCAATGTGCCGTCAGGGAGATGTAGTGGCCCTGCCCGCCTGTGCTTGTCCACGTGTCCGTAGTTAAGTGGACCGTGGCAGTAACCGCGTTGGTGAGGGCGCGCACAATGTTGCGGGAGACGTGGTCGTGCAGGGCTGGGACGGCACATCGGGAAAAGTAGTGGCGACTGGGAACTGAGTAGCGCGGGGCCGCCGCCTCCATGATACTTTTGAAGGACTCCGTTTCCACAACCCTATACGGCAGCATCTCAAGGCTGATGAATTTTGCGATGCGGACGGTTAACGTTTGAGCGTGCGGGTGCGTGGCGGCGTACTTGCGCTTGCGCTCGAACACTTGCGCAAGCGACGGCTGAACGGTGCGCTGAACTACACTGCTGGATGGGGCCGAGGACAGCGGAGATGAGGGTGTGGGTGCAGGCCATGAGGCGGTAGTGCCTGTGTCCTGAGAGGGGGGTTGCATCTCAGTGGCAGGTTGGGGCACAGGGGGAGAGGCAGGGGTGCAAACCGGAGGCGGTGAACGGCCTTCGTCCCACCTTGTGGGGTGCTTGGCCATCATATGTCTGCGCATGGTGGTGGTGGTGAGGCTGTTGGTGTTGGCTCCCCGGCTGAGCTTTGCGCGACAAAGGTTGCACACCACTGTTCGTCGGTCGTCAGGCGTCTCTGTGAAAAACTGCCAGACCTTAGAGCACCTCGGCCTCCGCAGGGTGGCATGGCGCGAGGGGGCGCTTTGGGAAACACTTGGTGGATTATTCGGTCTGGCCCTGCCTCTACCCCTGGCCACCGCACTGCCTCTTGCAACCTGCCCTGCTGATGCCCTTGACTCCCCCTCTGAAGACCTGTCCTCCTGAGTAAGCGTTGCACACCAGGTGGGGTCAGTCACCTCATCGTCCTGCTGCTCTTCCTCCGAATCCTCTGTGCGCTGCTCCCTGGGACTTACTGCCCTTACTACTACCTCACTGCAAGACAACTGTGTCTGATCGTCATCGTCCTCCTCACCCACACAAAGTTGTTGAGACAGTTGGCGGAAGTCCCCAGCCTCTTCCCCCGGACCCCGGGAACTTTCGAATGGTTGGGCATCAGTGACGATAAACTCCTCTGGTGGGAGAGGAACCGCTGCTGCCCAATCTAAGCAGGGGCCCGAGAACAGTTCCTGGGAGTGTTCCCGCTCCTGAGCAGGTGTCATTGTAGTGGAGTGAGGAGGCTGGGAGGAAGGAGGAGCAGCAGACAGAGGATTCGGATTGGCAGCAGTGGACGGCGCAGAACTGCGGGTAGACGATAGGTTGCTCGAAGCACTTTCTGCCATCCAGGACAGGACCTGCTCACACTGCTCATTTTCTAATAACCGTCTCCCGCGTGGACCCATTAATTGGGCGATGAATGTGGGGACGCCAGAAACGTGCCTCTCTCCTAATCGCGCAGCAGACAGCTGCGACACACCTGGATCAGGAGCTTGGCCTGTGCCCACACCCTCACTTGGCCCTCCGCGTCCTCGGCCACGTCCACGTCCACGTCCACTAGGCTTACCCCTACCCCTCAGCATGCTGTATTACCAGTGATTAGATTTCCCAGGCAGGAAATAAATTGGCGCAAGACTGCAGGCCAAATATAATTTTTGCCCTTTTTGGAAAACGAAAGGCCCCACTGCCTCTAGTGAATGAATTATCTAAGTTTTATTACTGTGCTGTGTCCCTGCTTATGTGTCACAGAACGTGAGGGTAGCAGAGTTATTAACTGTGGCAGAGCAGGTATTTTTTTTTCCCAATTAAGGAAAGCAAATGGCGAAGCCAGCAGTAAAGCGTAGCTGGGTGCGTATGATTTAGCAATGTTTTTCACGCAGCTCACACGTCTCCACAGGCGTAAGGACGGACACAGGCTGGACAAATAGATTTCTTTTCAGTTTTTTCCCACCAACAGGCAGCACTGCGTATATTCAATGAACCTGAGAAGTTTAATAACTGTGCTGTGTCCCTGCTTATGTGTCACAGAACGTGAGGGTAGCAGAGTTATTATAACTCTTGGAGAGCAGGTATTTTTTTTCCCAATTAAGGAAAGCAAATGGCGAAGCCAGCAGTAAAGCGTAGCTGGGTGCGTATGATTTAGCAATGTTTTTCACGCAGCTCACACGTCTCCACAGGCGTAAGGACGGACACAGGCTGGACAAATAGATTTCTTTTCAGTTTTTTCCCACCAACAGGCAGCACTGCGTATATTCAATGAACCTGAGAAGTTTAATAACTGTGCTGTGTCCCTGCTTATGTGTCACAGAACGTGAGGGTAGCAGAGTTATTATAACTCTTGGAGAGCAGGTATTTTTTTTCCCAATTAAGGAAAGCAAATGGCGAAGCCAGCAGTAAAGCGTAGCTGGGTGCGTATGATTTAGCAATGTTTTTCACGCAGCTCACACGTCTCCACAGGCGTAAGGACGGACACAGGCTGGACAAATAGATTTCTTTTCAGTTTTTTCCCACCAACAGGCAGCACTGCGTATATTCAATGAACCTGAGAAGTTTAATAACTGTGCTGTGTCCCTGCTTATGTGTCACAGAACGTGAGGGTAGCAGAGTTATTATAACTCTTGGAGAGCAGGTATTTTTTTTCCCAATTAAGGAAAGCAAATGGCGAAGCCAGCAGTAAAGCGTAGCTGGGTGCGTATGATTTAGCAATGTTTTTCACGCAGCTCACACGTCTCCACAGGCGTAAGGACGGACAGAGGCTGGACAAATAGATTTGTTTTCAGTTTTTTCCCACCAACAGGCAGCACTGCGTATATTCAATGAACCTGAGAAGTTTAATAACTGTGCTGTGTCCCTGCTTATGTGTCACAGAACGTGAGGGTAGCAGAGTTATTATAACTCTTGGAGAGCAGGTATTTTTTTTCCCAATTAAGGAAAGCAAATGGCGAACCCAGCAGTAAAGCGTAGCTGGCTGCGTATGATTTAGCAATGTTTTTCACGCAGCTCACACGTGTCCACCGCCCGTAAGGACGGACAGAGGCTGGACAAATAGATTTGTTTTCAGTTTTTTCCCACCAACAGGCAGCACTGCGTATATTCAATGAACCTGAGAAGTTTAATAACTGTGCTGTGTCCCTGCTTATGTGTCACAGAACGTGAGGGTAGCAGAGTTATTATAACTCTTGGAGAGCAGGTATTTTTTTTCCCAATTAAGGAAAGCAAATGGCGAACCCAGCAGTAAAGCGTAGCTGGCTGCGTATGATTTAGCAATGTTTTTCACGCAGCTCACACGTGTCCACCGCCCGTAAGGACGGACAGAGGCTGGACAAATAGATTTGTTTTCAGTTTTTTCCCACCAACAGGCAGCACTGCGTATATTCTATGAACCTGAGAAGTTTAATAACTGTGCTGTGTCCCTGCTTATGTGTCACAGAACGTGAGGGTAGCAGAGTTATTATAACTCTTGGAGAGCAGGTATTTTTTTTCCCAATTAAGGAAAGCAAATGGCGAACCCAGCAGTAAAGCGTAGCTGGCTGCGTATGATTTAGCAATGTTTTTCACGCAGCTCACACGTGTCCACCGCCCGTAAGGACGGACAGAGGCTGGACAAATAGATTTGTTTTCAGTTTTTTCCCACCAACAGGCAGCACTGCGTATATTCAATGAACCTGAGAAGTTTAATAACTGTGCTGTGTCCCTGCTTATGTGTCACAGAACGTGAGGGTAGCAGAGTTATTATAACTCTTGGAGAGCAGGTATTTTTTTTCCCAATTAAGGAAAGCAAATGGCGAAGCCAGCAGTAAAGCGTAGCTGGCTGCGTATGATTTAGCAATGTTTTTCACGCAGCTCACACGTGTCCACCGCCCGTAAGGACGGACAGAGGCTGGACAAATAGATTTGTTTTCAGTTTTTTCCCACCAACAGGCAGCACTGCGTATATTCTATGAACCTGAGAAGTTTAATAACTGTGCTGTGTCCCTGCTTATGTGTCACAGAACGTGAGGGTAGCAGAGTTATTATAACTCTTGGAGAGCAGGTATTTTTTTTCCCAATTAAGGAAAGCAAATGGCGAACCCAGCAGTAAAGCGTAGCTGGCTGCGTATGATTTAGCAATGTTTTTCACGCAGCTCACACGTGTCCACCGCCCGTAAGGACGGACAGAGGCTGGACAAATAGATTTGTTTTCAGTTTTTTCCCACCAACAGGCAGCACTGCGTATATTCAATGAACCTGAGAAGTTTAATAACTGTGCTGTGTCCCTGCTTATGTGTCACAGAACGTGAGGGTAGCAGAGTTATTATAACTCTTGGAGAGCAGGTATTTTTTTTCCCAATTAAGGAAAGCAAATGGCGAAGCCAGCAGTAAAGCGTAGCTGGGTGCGTATGATTTAGCAATGTTTTTCACGCAGCTCACACGTCTCCACAGGCGTAAGGACGGACACAGGCTGGACAAATAGATTTCTTTTCAGTTTTTTCCCACCAACAGGCAGCACTGCGTATATTCAATGAACCTGAGAAGTTTAATAACTGTGCTGTGTCCCTGCTTATGTGTCACAGAACGTGAGGGTAGCAGAGTTATTATAACTCTTGGAGAGCAGGTATTTTTTTTCCCAATTAAGGAAAGCAAATGGCGAACCCAGCAGTAAAGCGTAGCTGGCTGCGTATGATTTAGCAATGTTTTTCACGCAGCTCACACGTGTCCACCGCCCGTAAGGACGGACAGAGGCTGGACAAATAGATTTGTTTTCAGTTTTTTCCCACCAACAGGCAGCACTGCGTATATTCTATGAATAATAACTGTGTTGTGGCCCTGCCTATACAATTCTTTCCCTGCAGTATCAATGGAGGGTGGAATGCTCTGCAGAGGCGATTTTGAGAAGCCCAAAGAAAATGCAGCACAGCCAACAGCAGCCTGGACAGTACTGCACACGGATAAATATGGCCCTAGAAAGGACCGTTGAGGTTCTTGAAGGCTACACTCACTCCTAACACTCTCCCTGCCTATGCAGCACTTCTGTCCCTAATGCCAGGTGCAACGGTCTGCAGAGGCGATTTTGAGAAAACAAAAATCCCACTGCTAACAGCAGCCAACACACAGCTATCAGTGGCCCTAATAAGGACCTTTGGGGGGTCTTGAAGCCTACACTAACTACCAATTCTTTCCCTACAGCAGCTCCGGTATAAACAGCACTGTCCCTCATCTAACTCACACCGCATCTGAGGCGAGCCGCGGGAGGGGCCGACTTTTATATTAGGCGAACACCTGATCTCGCCAGCCACTCACAGCAGGGGGGTGGTATAGGGCTTAAACGTTGCAGGGGGGAGTTGTAATGCCTTCCCTGTCTTTCAATTGGCCAGAAAAGCGCGCTAACGTCTCAGGGAAGGAAGTGAAAGTAACCAGAACACCGCATGGTGTTCGTCACGAATAACGAACATCCCGAACACCCTAATATTCGCACGAATATCAAGCTCGGACGAACGCGTTCGCTCATCTCTAGTCCTAACTCGATTATTCAATTCTATGTGCAAAAGAATTAGCCTTCAAATTTTACGTACGGAATCCAATTTTCTCACATAGAAACTTGAAATTTGGCACGAGCATTGATTATGTCATAAATAGGAAAAGCTAATGGGTCCCAACTCGATTATTCAATTCTATGTGCAAAAGAATTAGCCTCCAAATTTTACGTACGGAATCCAATTTTCTCACATAGAAACTTGAAATTTGGCACGAGCATTCATTATATCATAAATAGGAAAAGCTAATGGGTCCCAACTCGATTATTCATTTCTATGCGCAAAAGAATTAGCGTCCAAATTTTATGTACACAATCGAATTTTCTCACATAGAAACTTAAAATTTGGCACGGGCATTGAATATGTTCTAAATAGGAAAAACTAATGGGTCCTAACTCGATTATTTAATTCTATGCGCAAAAGAATTAGCGTCAAAATTTTACGTACGGAATGTATTGTTCTCACTTTCCAGTGTCATGGAAACGTGAAATTTGGCACGAGCATTGATTGTGTCATAAATAGGAAAAGCTAATGGGTCCCAACTCGATTATTCAATTCTATGTGCAAAAGAATTAGTGTCCAAATTTTATGTACGGAATCCAATTTTCTCACATAGAAACTTGAAATTTGGCACGAGCATTGATTATGTCATAAATAGGAAAAGCTAATGGGTCCCAACTCGATTTTTCAATTCTATGTGCAAAAGAATTAGCCTCCAAATTTTACGTACGGAATCCAATTTTCTCACATAGAAACTTGAAATTTGGCACGAGCATTGATTATGTCATAAATAGGAAAAGCTAATGGGTCTCAACTCGATTATTCAATTCTATGTGCAAAAGAATTAGCCTCCAAATTTTATGTACGGAATCCAATTTTCTCACATAGAAACTTGAAATTTGGCACGGGCATTGATTATGTCATAAATAGGAAAAGCTAAAAGGTCCCAACTCCGTTATTTAATTCTAGGCACAAAAGAATTAGCGTCCAAGTTTTACGTATTGAATGTAATTTTCTCACATAGAAACTTAAAATTTGGCACGGGCATTGATTATGTCATAAATAGGAAAAGCTAATGGGTCCTAACTAGATTATTCAATTATATGTGCAAAAGAAATAGCGTCTAAATTTTACATACAGAATCCAATTTTCTCACATAGAAACTTGAAATTTGGCACGAGCATTGATTATGTCATAAATAGGAAAAGCTAATGGGTCCCAACTCGATTTTTCAACTCTATGTGCAAAGAATTAGCCTCCAAATTTTACGTACAGAATCCAATTTTCTCACATAGAAACTTAAAATTTGGCACGGGCATTGTATATGTTCAAAATAGGAAAAACTAATGGGTCTCAACTCGATTATTCAATTCTATGCGCAAAAGAATTAGCGTCAAAATTTTCCATACGGAATGTATTTTTCTCACTTTCCAGTGTCATAGAAACGTGAAATTTGGCACGAGCATTGATTATGTCATAAATAGGAAAAGCTAATGGGTCCTAACTCGATTATTCAATTCTATGTGCAAAAGAATTAGCGTCAAAATTTAACGTATGGAATGTATTTTTCTCACTTTCCAGTGTCATAGAAACGTGAAATTTGGCACAAGCATTGATTATGTCATAAATAGGAAAAGCTAATGCGTCCCAACTCGATTATTCAATTCTATGTGCAAAAGAATTAGCGTCCAAAGTTTACGTACGGAATCCAATTTTCTCACATAGAAACTTGAAATTTGGCACGAGCATTGATTATGTCATAAATAGGAAAAGCTAATGGGTCCCAACTCGATTATTCAATTCTATGTGCAAAAGAATTAGCATCCAAATTTTACGTACGGAATCCAATTTTCTCACATAGAAACTTGAAATTTGGCACGAGCATTGATTATGTCATAAATAGGAAAAGCTAATGGGTCCCAACTCCGTTATTTAATTCTATGCGCAAAATAATTAGCGTCCAAATGTTACGTACGGAATGTTATTTTCTCACATAGAAACTTAAAATTTGGCACGGGCATTGATTATGTCATAAATAAGAAAAGCTAATGGGTCCTAACTCGATTATTCAATTCTATGTGCAAAAGAATTAGCCTTCAAATTTTACGTACGGAATCCAATTTTCTCACATAGAAACTTGAAATTTGGCACGAGCATTGATTATGTCATAAATAGGAAAAGCTAATGGGTCCCAACTCGATTATTCAATTCTATGTGCAAAAGAATTAACCTCCAAATTTTACGTACGGAATCCAATTTTCTCACATAGAAACTTGAAATTTGGCACGAGCATTGATTATGTCATAAATAGGAAAAGCTAATGGGTCCCAACTCGATTATTCAATTCTATGCGCAAAAGAATTAGCGTCCAAATTTTACGTACACAATCCAATTTTCTCACATAGAAACGTAAAATTTGGCACGGGCATTGAATATGTTCTAAATAGGAAAAACTAATGGGTCCCAACTCGATTATTCAATTCTATGCGCAAAAGAATTAGCGTCAAAATTTAACGTACGGAATGTATTTTTCTCACTTTCCAGTGTCATAGAAACGTGAAATTTGGCACGAGCATTGATTATGTTATAAATAGGAAAAGCTAATGGGTCCAACTCGATTATTCAATTCTATGTGCAAAAGAATTAGCCTCCAAATTTTATGTACGGAATCCAATTTTCTCACATAGAAACTTGAAATTTGGCACGAGCATTGATTATGTCATAAATAGGAAAAGCTAATGGGTCCCAACTCGATTTTTCAACTCTATGTGCAAAAGAATTAGCCTCCAAATTTTACGTACGGAATCCAATTTTCTCACATAGAAACTTGAAATTTGGCACGAGCATTGATTATGTCATAAATAGGAAAAGCTAATGGGTCCCAACTGGATTATTCAATTCTATGCGCAAAAGAATTAGCGTCCAAATTTTACGTACAGAATCCAATTTTCTCACATAGAAACTTAAAATTTAGCACGGGCATTGTATATGTTCAAAATAGGAAAAACTAATGGGTCTCAACTCGATTATTCAATTCTATGCGCAAAAGAAATAGCGTCAAAATTTTCCGTACGGAATGTATTTTTCTCACTTTCCAGTGTCATAGAAACGTGAAATTTGGCACGAGCATTGATTATGTCATAAATAGGAAAAGCTAATGGGTCCTAACTCGATTATTCAATTCTATGTGCAAAAGAATTAGCGTCAAAATTTTACGTATGGAATGTATTTTTCTCACTTTCCAGTGTCATAGAAACGTGAAATTTGGCATGAGCATTGATTATGTCATAAATAGGAAAAGCTAATGGGTCCCAACTCGATTATTCAATTCTATGTGCAAAAGAATTAGCGTCCAAAGTTTACGTACGGAATCCAATTTTCTCACATAGAAACTTGAAATTTGGCACGAGCATTGATTATGTCATAAATAGGAAAAGCTAATGGGTCCCAACTCGATTATTCAATTCTATGTGCAAAAGAATTAGCATCCAAATTTTACGTACGGAATCCAATTTTCTCACATAGAAACTTGAAATTTGGCACGAGCATTGATTATGTCATAAATAGGAAAAGCTAATAAGTCCCAACTCGATTATTCAATTCTATGCGCAAAAGAATTAGCGTCCAAATTTTACGTACACAATCCAATTTTCTCACATAGAAACGTAAAATTTGGCACGGGCATTGAATATGTTCTAAATAGGAAAAACTAATGGGTCCCAACTCGATTATTCAATTCTATGCGCAAAAGAATTAGCGTCAAAATTTAACGTACGGAATGTATTTTTCTCACCTTCCAGTGTCATAGAAACGTGAAATTTGGCACGAGCATTGATTATGTTATAAATAGGAAAAGCTAATGGGTCCAACTCGATTATTCAATTCTATGTGCAAAAGAATTAGCCTCCAAATTTTATGTACGGAATCCAATTTTCTCACATAGAAACTTGAAATTTGGCACGAGCATTGATTATGTCATAAATAGGAAAAGCTAATGGGTCCCAACTCGATTTTTAAACTCTATGTGCAAAAGAATTAGCCTCCAAATTTTACGTACGGAATCCAATTTTCTCACATAGAAACTTGAAATTTGGCACGAGCATTGATTATGTCATAAATAGGAAAAGCTAATGGGTCCCAACTCGATTATTCAATTCTATGCGCAAAAGAATTAGCGTCCAAATTTTACGTACAGAATCCAATTTTCTCACATAGAAACTTAAAATTTGGCACGGGCATTGTATATGTTCAAAATAGGAAAAACTAATGGGTCTCAACTCGATTATTCAATTCTATGCGCAAAAGAAATAGCGTCAAAATTTTCCGTACGGAATGTATTTTTCTCACTTTCCAGTGTCATAGAAACGTGAAATTTGGCACGAGCATTGATTATGTCATAAATAGGAAAAGCTAATGGGTCCTAACTCGATTATTCAATTCTATGTGCAAAAGAATTAGCGTCAAAATTTTACGTATGGAATGTATTTTTCTCACTTTCCAGTGTCATAGAAACGTGAAATTTGGCACGAGCATTGATTATGTCATAAATAGGAAAAGCTAATGGGTCCCAACTCGATTATTCAATTCTATGTGCAAAAGAATTAGCGTCCAAAGTTTACGTACGGAATCCAATTTTCTCACATAGAAACTTGAAATTTGGCACGAGCATTGATTATGTCATAAATAGGAAAAGCTAATGGGTCCCAACTCGATTATTCAATTCTATGTGCAAAAGAATTAGCCTCCAAATTTTATGTACGGAATCCAATTTTCTCACATAGAAACTTGAAATTTGGCACGGGCATTGATTATGTCATAAATAGGAAAAGCTAAAGGGTCCCAACTCTGTTATTTAATTCTAGGCACAAAAGAATTAGCGTCCAAGTTTTACGTATTGAATGTAATTTTCTCACATAGAAACTTAAAATTTGGCACGGGCATTGATTATGTCATAAATAGGAAAAGCTAATGGGTCCTAACTAGATTATTCAATTATATGTGCAAAAGAAATAGCGTCTAAATTTTACATACAGAATCCAATTTTCTCACATAGAAACTTGAAATTTGGCACGAGCATTGATTATGTCATAAATAGGAAAAGCTAATGGGTCCCAACTCCGTTATTTAATTCTATGCGCAAAAGAATTAGCGTCCAAATGTTACGTACGGAATGTAATTTTCTCACATAGAAACTTAAAATTTGGCACGGGCATTGATTATGTCATAAATAAGAAAAGCTAATGGGTCCTAACTCGATTATTCAATTCTATGTGCAAAAGAATTAGCCTTCAAATTTTACGTACGGAATCCAATTTTCTCATGTAGAAACTTGAAATTTGGCACGAGCATTGATTATGTCATAAATAGGAAAAGCTAATGGGTCCCAACTCGATTATTCAATTCTATGTGCAAAAGAATTAGCCTTCAAATTTTACGTACGGAATCCAATTTTCTCACATAGAAACTTGAAATTTGGCACGAGCATTGATTATGTCATAAATAGGAAAAGCTAATGGGTCCCAACTCGATTATTCAATTCTATGCGCAAAAGAATTAGCATCAAAATTTAACGTACGGAATGTATTTTTCTCACTTTCCAGTGTCATAGAAACGTGAAATTTGGCACGAGCATTGATTATGTCATAAATAGGAAAAGCTAATGGGTCCCAACTCGATTATTCAATTTTATGTGCAAAAGAATTAGCATCCAAATTTTACGTACGGAATCCAATTTTCTCACATAGAAACTTGAAATTTGGCACGAGCATTGATTATGTCATAAATAGGAAAAGCTAATGGGTCCCAACTCCGTTATTTAATTCTATGCGCAAAAGAATTAGCGTCCAAATGTTACGTACGGAATGTAATTTTCTCACATAGAAACGTAAAATTTGGCACGGGCATTGAATATGTTCTAAATAGGAAAAACTAATGGGTCCCAACTCGATTATTCAATTCTATGCGCAAAAGAATTAGCGTCAAAATTTTACGTACGGAATGTATTTTTCTCACTTTCCAGTGTCATAGAAACGTGAAATTTGGCACGAGCATTGATTATGTTATAAATAGGAAAAGCTAATGGGTCCCAACTCGATTATTCAATTCTATGTGCAAAAGAATTAGCCTCCAAATTTTATGTACGGAATCCAATTTTCTCACATAGAAACTTGAAATTTGGCACGAGCATTGATTATGTCATAAATAGGAAAAGCTAATGGGTCCCAACTCGATTTTTCAACTCTATGTGCAAAAGAATTAGCCTCCAAATT